>NC_052508.1:6121094-6267576 GCF_014356525.2 Nilaparvata lugens
TGCTTGAGTTAACAAGAATCGGCTTGAAATTTGGAACATAAACGACCTAGATCTTAGGTCCGTAAGTAGATGCTCGGTTTAAAACGGAGAAATGTCAACTGTTCGTTTAAACCCCGTATGAAACACATCATAATAAATGCAAACATATCTACAAGTAAACGAGGTTTAGCGTTAAACGTAGTATTAGCTTAGATGGCCCTAATGCTATCTTTTCTCTATGGTATAGGATAGGATAATAATCCAGTCTATAGGAGGAGAAAAAGTTACTCGTTGACTTGATTATTAAATCATTTTCATTATCGCGATCTACCTCAACGCCTAAAAAACGAGAACGTCCTCAACCCAATAATAGTTGACCTACTGCTGATTGATTAAAAACTGCATGTCCCCTGATTTACATATTACATATCATATGATGAAATATATTGCCAATTCAATAATTTATTATTGACCTATAGGTGATGCACAGTACACACCCATCATAGGCCTACACCAAGCGTTGACCAGTCTTTCAGAAATCAGCTGTTCCAGATATCAGCTGTTCCACATTCGCGGTGTCATGTGATTGAAGCTGTATACGGAGGTACAATCTTGGTCTCAGTACGGCACCTTTATGGTTTCATACAGTCACATATTCATCATTCCCTAACTCACCTGAACACTCACTCTCTCACTCACTCTTTTTCAAATGTTACTCTCTCTCTTTCCTCTTTATCATTGATAACCTGTATGGCCTCATACATATCTCTATCTCTCTCACAAACTCCTGCGATTACTCACTCATGTCTTCTCCTACACTCTCCCTCTTCTCATCTGTCTCTTACTAACTCTCTCTCTCTCTCGTTGCTCATTTTGCCTTCTGTTTGGCAAATCCATCTACACATTTTGGTTATACCACACCTATTTTATACAATGATTTACAGTACCATCATATCAGATCGATAGTATTCAAGTTTTTAATCAAGCTATGAGTATAGAGAAAAGATATCATAAGAAGATAGTCATTGATGAATTTTTCATACTTTGTAAAATTCGTTGAATAGTTAGCAAAACTGGCATTTGATGTGAATTAGTGTATAAGCCAGTGAATATTGTAATATGCATGAATAAAGAACTTTAATATGATCACTCTCTCTCAACAATATCGACTTCAACTCAAAACTGTCGTTTGATGTGAATTAGTGTATAAGCCAGTGAATATTGTAATATGCATGAATAAAGAACTTTAATATGATCACTCTCTCTCAACAATATCGACTTCAACTCAAAACTGTCGTTTGATGTGAATTAGTGTATAAGCCAGTGAATATTGTAATATGCATGAATAAAGAACTTTAATATGATCACTCTCTCTCAACAATATCGACTTCAACTCAAAACTGTCGTTTGATGTGAATTAGTGTATAAGCCAGTGAATATTGTAATATGCATGAATAAAGAACTTTAATATGATCACTCTCTCTCAACAATATCGACTTCAACTCGATACATAAAATAACAGTTGATGGCAATGTGATCCCCTACTGCAGCTCAGTGGAAAACCTAGGCATCAATATAGATAAAAACCTCGACTGGTCAGAACAAGTCAATAAAACCTGTAGAAAGGCTTCCTCAGCAACGCATTCACTGAAAAAATCACAAGATGTCCTTCCTAGAAGTAAGTATACGATTACTACTGGTCCAATCTCTGATTTTTCCACATTTCACGTACTGCAACTCTGTCCTCAATGACATGCAAGTTACACTCAATGATGAAATGCAGCGCTGACAAAATTATTGTCTTCGTTTTGTTTACTCTGTTGAACGCCATGAACATATCATATCACCCCAGCACACATTGCTAGAGTCTCTACCCTGAAGCTTCCCGATCAGAGACGTTTCAGAATAATCAAACTTGCTAGAGATACTTTAAAACATGGCAGTCCCAACTATTTCAAAAATGATTTTGAATTTGTTTCCGATGGTAGGAGGATATAGATGCTTCCCATACTAGAACTGGTGCAAATACTCTCAGGATACCTAATCATCGAACTACTATCTATTCCAAATCGATCCTTGTCAGTGCTTGTCGTGAATGGAATACACTTCCCAACTCTATTAGATGCATTGAGAGCCGAGCAGGCTTCATCCTGTCTTTGAAAAAGTATCTTATAGAGAAAATGAGTGAGTCTGTCCAACCCTAGAGCACTGCATGACAAATGTCATCTAATCTCCCTTCCTTTCCATTCTTCATTCCATTCAATCATCCATTTTCCACATCCCATCTCCATTCTACATAATACATATTCATCTTCCCATCTCAAGATTTTCTGTTCTTTAGTATTGTATATTGTCAATATTACTCGATCAATTTCTGAAATTTTAATTAAATCCCACCCTATAACATTTGTTTCATTTATCTAATTTTGATTATTAATGCAATATTGTATTCACTATAGTTCTATATTTCATTCATTCATTCATCCCATAATTCTAAGATTCAAATCAACTAGTTTTTAACTTATTAAGTAGAGTTTCTTATTTGAACATTACTTTGAGTTATAATTCCCAACAGCTCTAATTCATCACAACCCGGTCGTGTGTTAATGGGAAGGATATTTTATATCCTTCTTAGAGAATCGACAATTATTTGTTGAAACACCGCCGATTTATGAAGTTACATCACACTATTATATTATCGTTATTCCAATTGCATTCAATCTTTATTCTCATTGATTAATTATTATTTATACTTTGTAAAATTCGTTGAATAACTAGCATTATCGTCATTTAATGTAAATTAGTGTATAAGCCAGTAAATATTGTAACATACATAAATGAAGAAATCTAATCTAATCTCTCTCTCTCTCATAACTCTTCGTTCGTCTATCTTAAATCTCTCAATACTATCCTCTCTGGTCTCCAAACTTTCCTTTATTCTTCATTCTTCTCACATATCTCTATTGTCTTTCATCACTCACTGGAATTCCCTCTCCCTGTCTTTCTATCTATCTATCTATCTATCTATCTCTTACTCTCTATCTCCCTCTTTCATAAGTCCTCAACCGTCTAGCTTGAATCTCTCAATACTATCCTCTCTAGTCTCAAAACTCACCTCTATTCTTAATCATTCTTTTATCTCTTCACTGTCTTGTATCACTCACTGGAATTCTCTCTCTCTATCCATCTATCTCTCACTCTTACTCACTCTCTCTCTCTCTTTCATAGCTCCTCATCCGTCCAGCTTGAATCTCTCAATACTTTCATCTCTTGTCTCAAAACTTTACTCTATTCTCTATCCTTCTCAAATATCTCTACTGTCTTTCATCACTCACTGGTACTCTCTCTCTCTTTCTCTCATTTTCTTTCTCGCTTCACCTTTTCAACTCTCACCGAAAACCTCTTGTCAGATCAATTTAAGAGGACATGAGTGCCCGATTGTCTACGTCCATTAATTTAGTTTCGATATGAGTTTGATCGTATCTCAAAGATCTCGATGTCGCTGTGAGAGGTTGTGCAATTGGCTACATGTTAAGCTGCGCTGAATTAGTGCTATACTGACGGCATAGCGACCTTGCTCTGACAAAAATGATGAATTGCATACTATGTCTTTAGTATATATAATGATACTTTTGCATACTATGTACTTGTTCAACCTGTATGAAAACTGAACCGACTATCAGCTGTTGATCTTATCTTGAGGACACCAATTATTGCTATAGTGAAGTCCACGTTATGATGGCAGTGTTTGATTAGCGATGGTATTGCCATCCTTGTCTATCATTCAACAAAGCGGATAGCGCTATCTCTTTCCCGCTTTGATCTGTTGCCAGATCGTCTTCTAACAATGTAGGATTAATAATTAATCAACAAAATATTTAATCTTGATTATGTGAATTCGTTATGAAATTATTGGAAAATATAATTTCTTGCTTAATAAAATATAGTTGATTATTACGAGAATGTATCAGCCACCGTGAATAGAAGGCATTGAAAAGACTGACGATAGGCAACGTTGTTCTCCTATCTTTCTCCACTGCCATTATAACGTCTCTCATGGCAAAAAACAGTTTTGGGCTGTTTCCGAGCTCGGGATTTAGCCAAGTTCTAGACTTTAAACAGCTGGAGTCAGAAAATTGGCTTTCCGAAACGGCGCGTAGTCGCAGCCCACGATTAAATTAAACTTCGAGAAACTAGAAATTGAACACAAAATAAAATAAAGAGAAAATAGTGTAAAGTTACAACTATTTTTAATTATTTAAGAATGTTTCGTTTCGTCAAGAGAAAAGTTTCCAATTATAGAAACAAGAGAATAAAGATTATCATAAAAACTGTGACTAAGCTCCGTTTCGGAAAGCCAATTTTCCGACTCCAGCTGTTTAAAGTCTAGAACTTATATCTGAATCCCGAGCTCGGAAACCGGCCCTTATCACTACCTCTGTAAACAAAGCCATAGTGCATTCGTGTGACGTCAGCACAGGTAGGGCTCCTACACCAATAAAAACACTAGCTGATATAGATCAGCTGTAATCAACGAATTTTCATTGGTGTAGAAGCCCTACCTGTTCTGACGTCACAGGAATGCACTACGGCTTTGTTTACGGAGGTAGTGACCTTACTCTCTTACTCCTGACAGTGATACTGCCAATTATTCCTCTTGAGAGAGAGAGAGACAGATTGGTCTATATGATCAATCAATATGAGAGATGGAAAGAAAAAACTGATTGGCTGCGGGTCTTAGTCTCGGTTGCACAAAAGCCTGTTAAATTTTAAACATGGTTAAATGCCACGAGAACCAATCAGAGAAGCCTACTCCAGAAGTCTTCTCTGATTGGTTTCCGTGGCATTTAATCATGATTCAAATTCAACAGGCTTTTGTGCAACTGGGCCTACGACATTCCTAATTATGGTAACTCTGTAGAAAGCATAACACTAATTGCAAGCAAATATGATTAAAAGTAGCCTATAATTTCACAGGAATATATCATCAGATAGGAAAGTACATGGACTAACAAAGATCAAGATATATTTTTTATGTGATACATGCTGATAATACATTAAGATACTGGAAAATTATTAAAGTTTTTACTAAAAAAAGTTACAGAAGTGTTCGATTGGATGAAGAAACAACTACATGAATATAATGTATCAAGTTGTTTATTTATATATTCTTTATCGATTCATACAGATATAGGGAGAGAAATAATAAGGTAACCTTGTGCTATTCCTCTCCCAAATTCAGATAGTTGCTATGATAATAGTATATTTTCTATCAAAACTACTAGAATTCACAAGAAAAAGCAAAACTTTGTATGAAATGGTAACTGGATGAATGATTCCTCACATTTTAATGGTAACCTGAAAAGGGTTAATTAATAGTATCTCACGTCACAAGGACGGGAAGGGCCGTTTTTCAGGCGAGAATGATGTTTCTAGTCGGGGCATTAGCCTCGAGTAGAATTTCATTCTAGCACTGCAAAAGACATTCACGTCCAAGTAACGTACACTATTTTCTGTCATAATAATGTAGAAAAGAATAATTGAGAAACAGAAAGCATTACCTGCTTGTGCTGACATTACTACATGCAATCTATAAACATAACCTAGTTTACAAGTTTCGAATCAGGAATTGATTGTAGTTGAAAACTTCCACCTGGAGCGCTAAAAGTCGGCTTTTCACCAGTTTTGCTGTTCCAAATTCGGAACTAGGAAACATACTCGACTGTAAAGAAAACATATGATTTTATTACAGTATAGTATGCTGTAATAAGAATCAAATGTTTATTTGTTTCACAATCAGCTGTTTACCGGCTTGATTTCATGGATGTAAAAAAGCTGAAATTGAATGACTATGGCAAAAATAATTTATCTAGCCTATTCAATTTTATATTATAAAGACTAAATTTGAGTGAGTGGACAATGCTTTCTCTGGATTAATAGTTAAAATGTTAATGTTGGGACATACAAGAAAAGTTGAAAAGATCTACAGGAAATAGCCCTCTAGGGAGATAGTTTAGGCTGGTTAATAGATCCATCTTTTTAATTTTTAATTTTTTATTCATTTATAAAATGAGTACATTATCGAAATGTAACCTCATCTGAATTTGGGAGAGGAATAGCACAAAGTTACCTTATTTCATTTTCTTTCCCTATCATTTTGATAATGTACTTATTGCAAGAATCGATAAAGAATTTATACAATAAGTACATTATCGAAATGTAAACTTAACTAAATTTGGGAGAGGAATAGCACAAAGTTACCTAGTTTTTTTCTTCCTATCATTTTGATGATGTACTTATTGTAAGAATCGATGAAGAATAATGAATATCGCTAACATGATGTGATTCTGTTCTGAAGTATTGGCTGAGGGTGATGCCTACACAAGCATTATGCTTGAGCGTGGTAGATAGAAGAAGTGATAGTTTAAAATGAAGTACATGACTGCCAGTTTTGGAATTTTGCAGTCAACCTTCCTTCAAACAATAAAGAAAAAAGAATTAAAGCTTGATATTATACTATGATGATGAAACTTATTCCATGATTCGATTTTCAACATTCACAATGATGGATGAATATAATGAAACATTGTAAACAAAAATAAATATTGGATAGAATATAAGAGAACCTTAGTCTCTCATACAGGAACATCAAGACTTAATGGAGATATCCCTTCAATGGAGATATTAATGGAGATATCCACCCTTTTTAATGGAGATATCCATAACCGGATCCATAATATCCATGCCCATAAGTGGATGGGTAGCTGGGTCCATAAGCAGTGGCAGGAGATCCATAAGTGGGCACACCATAAGCTGAAGCTCCATAAGTTGCCGCTCCATAAGCAGCTAATGGCGTCTTAGCATAGATGGGCGCTGCAGATACGGCTGGTATTGCTGACACGGCAGGTACTGTAGCCACGGCAGGCACGGCAGGAACAGGTACAGATTTGGCGATATGGTAGGTATTAGAATACGAGGTGGCCGTAGGTGTGAAGGCTTTCACTATTGGAGCTGCACCGTAAGTTGGTGAACCGTAAGACGGTGTACCGTAAACCGATGTACCGTAAGACGGTGTACCGTAGACTGCTGTACCGTAAGTCGGTGTACCGTAGGCGGGAGAGCCGTAAGCTGGGGTTCCGTAGGCTGGTGTTCCGTAGGCTGGAGAACCGTATCCGTAGGTAAGATCTACGGCTGGCGCTGTGGCGTAACCGTAGGCTGACGAATGGTCAAGGAACCCTGCTGATACGGATGCTAGGCTGGCTGATAACAGGATCTGAAAATGGAAAATGGGAATTTCTTCAAGATTCAAGACTTTATTGTCAGATATTTCACAAAGTATAGGTTGGTCCTAACATCAAATCAATTAAAATTGTTTGGAGCAGGCGAGAGTCTAAACTTTTACTGAAAAAAAGAAGAAGAAGAAGGTGAAGAGGAGGAAGAAGGAGAAGAAGAGGGAGGAGATCACTAGAGGAAGAGGACGATGAGGAGAGAAGAGGAGAGAGAAGAAGATCAGGCAAGTGAAGGAGAGGACGAAGAAGGAGAAGAAGAAGATGATGCAGAAGATGACCAAGAAGGAGATGGTGAAGAAGAAGATGGAGGAGTAGAAGAAGATCGGAAGAGGAAGAGGATGATTGGGAGAGCGTAGGAGAGAAGAGAGAAGAAGGAGAAGAAGAATGTCTATCATTCAACAAAGCGGATAGCGCTATCTCTTTCTCGCTTTGCTCTGTTACCAGATCGTCTTTTAACAATGTAGAATTAACATTCAATTAAGAAAATTTCTCATCTTAATTATAAAAATTCATTACGAAATTATTGAGAAATATAATTTCTTGCTTAATAAAATATAACACGAGAATAAGCCGTTAATATTACATCAATAAGCCTGTATCAGCTACCGTCTATTGAAGGCATTGACAAGACAGAGGATCGGCAACGTTGTTCTCCTCTCTTTCTCCACTGCTGTTATAACGTGGACCTCATTATAGTGAGAAGGAAACAACTAACAATTCGTCAGAAACTGCACACTACATTTCAACAAACACGCCAGTCTAAAGGTGCTTACAGATATACGCGCCGCGAACATGAGCGATTCACTTCTGCTGATGCCAAGCTTTTTATATCTGTATCTTACCGTTTCTGTAAAAATACAGATATAATCAGCTAATTAAACGTGAATTGCTCATGTTCGCGGCGCGTATATCTGTACGCACCTTAATGAATGAACATTATTTAAAATGTCATCTGTACCCGTTCTCTGAAGCATCTCGTTGAAACAACAACGTTAATCGACACCTTAAATATCTTATTGCCAGTTGCAGAAACGTAGATTTAATTTCAATCGTAATTCAATTTCGCGATGATCAATCAGAGAAGTTTTCTCTGAGGAGAAGACCTCTCTGATTGGTTCAATTCAATTCAATTCAATTCAATTCAATTCAGTTTATTTCCAAAAACATATTACACGAATAAGAAATACAATATACAACATATTTTGGAATCCCCCTACTAGACTATCCATCTGTGTGTAGGGGGGGAGTTCCACTTTATACATAATAAGCTTAATCTGCTCATAGAAGTAAATAATAGAGAATACACTTATATTATGGATGTATTATTAATATTCTGATTATAAAATAGATAATATATGTGCTGATGTATATTTAAGAATGAGTATGTAGGAATAAGTATACTTAATACCTTGATTGATAAAAGAATAAATAAAGAAGAAATAACAATATTTTTTTGAAGACCGCAGTGGCAGGGATTCCAGAAATTCTCAGAAGAGAGAATGAAAAAAAAAGCATAAACCAGAAAGGCAAAACAGTCAAATCGGTTATATCAATGATAAAATAAATACCAATCAATTGTCTGGAAACCTTGAAGTCGTGTTGGTCACCAAGCATAACGAGATTGGAGTAGTTCTTCTGAAGCTTCCCAACCAATCTGGTACAGCCACCTGTCCACCCTCTTCCTAAACACTACCAAACTAAATGCCTCTGCTTCCCTAATCACCCCTGGCACATTCTGTACAAGACATGGGCCAGGTATGAAGGATTTGTCAATTCAGAGCCGTGAGTCAGCTGAGGTATCTCAAAGCTGTAATTGGATCTGTGGCGAGTTGAGTAGCTATGGTTAACTGTTTCTCCCAGAAGTTCAGTTTTGTATTTTTTATGTGGATCAACAAGGATTTAATAAAAAGTTGTCTAACATTCAGTACGGGAAATTCAATAAACAATTGTCTTGTTGGGTATCTAAAGTCTCTCTTTAAAATTGTTTTTATAATTGATCTTTGGGTGACTGCGAGAGGCTCAATGACTGAGGAGGAAGCCCCTCCCCAAGCTAGAATTCCATATAGTATTATAGATTGGACATAGGCAAAGTAAACTACTTTGCACTGATCCACACTCAGAACATTACTAAGCTCTGAAAATGCGTGAAGCAGCTTTCTGAGCCTATTCTTAGCACACTGGACATGTTGTACCCAACTCATCTTGGAATCCAAGACAACGCCCAGGTATTTGTAATGATCAACGCGCTCAATCATACTACAATTACATCCAGCAGACCTGGGATTATTACAAGAATGCATCGTTAGTATTAGAGAGCCTGGATCAGCTTGATTTCTTGTAACTATTGGCATAAACTTCGTTTTTTCCACATTTACTGTAAGGCTATTGTGATCAAACCAGTTCTTTATTCTTGACAAATCAATTGAAGCACTCATGTAGGCCTCCTCCCAAGTGCTCCCAGTAGACACTAGTGCTGTGTCATCAGCAAACAGATACAACTCACCTTCAACTACTAATTTGACAGATTGTTGATATAGATTAGGAATAGCAGAGGCCCAAGGGTGCTTCCCTGGACTACCCCATACTCAACATTCTCTTTTTACCATTTAAGCAAACTGATTGCTGTCGATTGTGAAAGTAACTCTTAAACCATTGGAGAGAGATATTTTTTATCCCCAATGATTCAAGTTTTTTATTAAAATTCTCCTGTCAACTGTATCAAAGGCTTTGCCCAGTCCAAAAAGGTTATCAGTACTTTTCTTCTTGATTTAATACTACTTGAGATAGCCCTAGACATATTGAAAAGAGTATCAGATGTATTTTTGGACTTTTGAAAACCATACTGTGAGTTGGAGATGAGATTGTACTCGTTTAAATACTTAGTCAGTTGTATTTTTATACACTTTTCGATTATTTTAGATAATGTTGCCAACAAAGAAATAGGTCTGTAATTGGAGAATATGCCTTTGGGGCCTGATTTATAAATAGGTATTACTCTGTTCTCGTGAAATTAATCACGATTAAACTCAACCGGCTTCTGTGCAACCGGACATTACTATGAACAGTTTGATTCCGGATGCAACACAGCATGCTTCTCAGAACCCACAATTGGACTGATAATGATAAACAAGCACACCTTGAAATTTTTACGTTCAAAATGACAATTATAAATAACAATTATCATGCATTCACCTATATTCAAACACTTCGCACTTCACTGACCTATGATACTCTTATTGACCGAGCGAAGTGAGGTCCAAGATTCAAGTCGACGGTTTGGCATTTCTCTTAATGTTTAAATGTTTATATGTTGCGCATTTACGGCGAAACGCGGTAATAGATTTTCATGTAACTTGTGTGACGTACCAATGATCGTACAGCCCTCAAAATACAAAATAAATTCGTTCATAGGCTAGTACAAGAACGGAATAGCTTCTATCACCGTAGAAACATATAATCTTATCTGAGGTCGATAGACGATCGCTATCTAACTTACCAGGCAAGAAATAAATAAATCTGTAATTGTATGCCTTCCAAAAAATTAGTCAATGGAAAAACCATATATGTTTATATGCCTACGGATTAGAACAGTAATGTTATATTTGAAGGTTAGTTTCAAAATGTAAACATAACCCCGAAACAAACCAAGGCCAGCTCAGTAACAAGTAGCAAATTGAGAAGGCAGTTCAGCTAAATATCGATCAAAGAAATGATATATTATTAAATTTTTTCATTTTATACTTTCGTTTCTAGGCCAAATAAGCCCGAATATTTATTTATTTAATCTACAAAGAAAAATATACTTGTTGAAAATGTATGAACAAACTAGCTTAGCCATATATAACGTTTGAGGGTCGATATACTAGCGTATAAAAAACAATAAACAAAAAAATAGGAAGAAATATTTATTTATTATGTTATTCGTTATTGTTATAAACATATATATCTTTGTCTACTGTATCTTATACTAGCATGTCTATGTTTTATAATTATTAACTGTTCATTGAAACCAATTTGAAAGTATATCATCATAGACAATTCTATTATTTATGTATTATTATAATTATAAAAAAAAAACTATATAATAATTTGGAACAACTTCGAACCAGGAATTTCACCATTTTTAAAGCTTTAAGTTGGACACAGTGACACCCCCATTCGGCGTATTGGTTACGTCACAGGATCGGACCAATCCCGAATTAATATGTAAATTTGGCAAGATAAAATTTGGAGAAGAAATTGAAGTGAAAATTGGAAGAGGAGGACTCGAGGCCATTTTGCAAGGATCATCGGTAGGATGTAGACCTAGTCCACGTACCTAATTGTTTAAAAGCTTTAATTTCTGTTTCATGTACTTAATCTTCGTTTCCTGTTTTTTAAAAAGTTGTTCCAAGTTCCTATAATAATTGTGATATCAAGATTTTTTAAATTCATTTAAATAAACCCCTAAATTATATCAGTGAAGTCTGTTCAACATTTTTCGCCACGTGGAAGGACCCAGCCGGAACGATATATTCTACGGCCGAATATATTTCGAAAAACCAAAAAACGGAAACAAAAGTCTACGTAAGTTGTCGAATATAAAAGGATCCCCATAAATCTGCGAAAATTGTACAGCGCATAAATTCGTTCAGTTAGAAAAGTCATGACTATAATCTTAAGGGTACAAAAACTTATCATAATTAATTTTTATAATATTAAATACATTTAACTATCCACGCTGTACTTAGCTAAAGGTCTATTTTCCTTAGGCGAAACCACACCCTGAGAATAATTTCAATTGTTAATTTATTCTATTTTCTGAATCACTATTTCATATTAACTTGTTTTTTCTTGTTGAGCTAATTCAGTTTATGACCCCTTCCAAGGGCTATTATCTATTTCATTTTGTTTAATTGAAGAATACCGAACTTTCTATATATATTTATAAATTAAAGATTCAAATCTACTATCAACCAATATTTATTTTATATCTATCGAAAATTATTATTCACATAATTTGTTCATTAATTTATTCCATATTTGCTGTAACAGTTTATCTATCAGAATATATCCATATTACCGTTTTGTTAAACTGGATTTACTTCATTTTACCTCCAAATTCGTTCTTTCTCGACTGACACACATTGATAATTCAGGACACGTCCTGTTTTGCAATAGTCAGACAGTAGCGAGTATAGTATCTATCATTAGACTATTATCTATTCTGGTGGTAAGTGGTGGTCGTTTTTCTTATCAAGTAATAAATTCTGTCATTGGGAGTATCCCACAGAATCAAATAGTAAATCGACTCACACCGGCCTGCTACACCGAGGTGAAGTGAATCCCGCATCATTAGCCGATCAACGTTGAAAAGGGAGGTAATAGATCGTATAGACAACGTTAGAATTAAACTCGGTGCTCGAAATATTTACTATTTTGGTCCAGCACTTCGCTACATAACCTATAGTATTTATCAGAGACCTGGTTCGCATGGATTTGCCATTCTACCTGTTGTTTCATACGGTCTAATATCTTTCCAAATTACGGCACAAGTATTGGATTCTGGATATATTGGTCATCTCTTGGAGAAAAGGTTCACTCCAAAGTTACTATCTCTGTTTGATCATAGTGACAACAGGATTTATTATCAGCAGATTCAAGTTGCACTGTATTTTGTTATTAAAGTGAATTTAATTCCACCTCACTATATTATAGCCACCTACCATATTAAGTTAGAGTCTCAGATCCCTTACTTCGGCTACCTTTGTAGACCGACAAACCCTCTGTTGTGCAAATTAACTTTTTCAACCTGCCCCATCCATATACTAGTCATTCTGCTTCGATACATCGATTTAAGTGATATCAACAATTCGATTAAACAAACATCAACCGATCTAACCTACAAATATCTATCATTGAACCATAACCTCAAATATTACAACCGTTTAATCATTTTATTTAATCAGACTATTCTAATCGTAAACCACTTATTCATTTTGCATCCTCTTCTTTCTACAGAACAAAACAGTGGGGCATTAAACGTTGAGGAATATTGCCCATGATTTATGATTGTAGTTTTGGTTTAATTGGTAAGTGTTTATAATTATCAATTTTAGTGCATGTTCATGCCCCTCCCAGGAGCAGAACTTGACACTTGACAGGTATGTTCCTTTTTTAATTGCGCGTCGACGTATATACAACGTTTTTGGAAATTTTGCATTTCAAGGATAATTGACCGAGCGAAGTGAGGTCTAAGATTCAAGTCGACGGTTTTGCATTTCTCTTATGCGAGCAATTTCTGTATAGATTATTTTTATATCTGGCTATTTTTATATCTTTTTATTCATGTTTTACGGATCTCGAAAACTGTTCTAACGATTTCCACGAAATTTGGAACATTGTGGGTTTATGATATAAAGATTCGATTGCACTAGGACTCATTCTTTGGAAAACTCGCTGAACGACATTAAAAGGATAATTCATCCTTGGAAAACAGATGATAATTTCGTCGTCTCTCGTAACAGAAGATGCGTGTGCCTGCGTGGGAGAAAGACACAATTATTTCCAGCTGTGTAATCATAATCAATCAGCGAGAAATTTTATCTAGCTAGACAATATAATCGATTTGATCAACATAATCTGATTTGTTGACATGACACGATAATCCCCCTAAACTAGAGTATATCATAATTTTCAAAGTTGATCATTATTTGACAATTTCAAGTGATTAGTGAGTGTTATTTTGTTATTTAATTTGGTTTGTATATAATCTTAATTATAATTTTTTGTTTTCAAATGTTTGAACATAAAATTGAACCTGAATTCAAGTGTATGGAACATAACCTACTTTCTGGACTATTTATAGTGTATAAATGAAAATTCTGGAAAGAAACAGTTTTGGGCTGTGCTGTTAATACTTCCCCAATAATTTTAAAGAATTGTGTTTGGTTTATCAAAAGTCAATAAATAAATAACGAGCGAAGCTCGGTGCCCCGATATTATCTTATTAAGCAAGAGATTATATTTTACAACAATTTCATAATGATTTTTCATAATTATGATGAAATATTTTGTTGATTAATTATTAATTCTACATTGTTAAAAGATGATCTGGCAGCAGAGCAAAGCGAGTAAGAGATAGCGCTATCCGCTTTGTTGAATGATAGACAAGGATAGCAATACCATTGCTAATCAAAGACTGCCATTATAACGTGGACCTCACTGGAGTCGTGGTATATGGTAGAGAACGTCGTAGCTTCCTCATTCTTTCTGTTATCCTCCCGCTGGCATCGAGGTGGCAAATAGTGAAGGAACTCTACAGGAAGTTTCAAATGTTCCTAGTTGCCCGGGAGCAAGGTGATCAAGCCAATAATAGTAAACACTTCGTGATAAAGTCGTTAGTGCAATGTCTAGGTCGGGGACTTGGAGCTATACAAAAGAATATATGATTCAGATTTTACGATATCAATAAGCTGCTGATAGATATTGAGCTGTTAACATTCAAATTGGAATTAAAGAGATATTTAACTGAAAGAGCTCTTCATAATATCGAAGAATATCTGAATGAATAAGATCAGCTCCTATGAGTTGAATTGTATTGTATGTTTGTATTGTTGTATTCTGTAGATGTTCTATTTGTTTTTTATTTTATTTTAAATTGTATCTAATCAAAGACATTTTTGACACTATTCATTTTATACACTGTACAAATTTATGAATATTATGAAATGTAATGAAATGAAAAGCTAATGTAATATAGATATAATTGAGCGTATACGATACCATGATACAGCTAACACAATATAGATATGAAACACATTCCTCAATAAAATATAATGGGGAAAAAAATCTCTGCCGCTTCCAATGTTTTTGCAAGAACTCATAAGAGCTTCTCCATTAATGTCTGATAATAAATAATATCGGGGCACCCGATGCTAAAACTGAGTGAGGTAGAAGAATTAATAGAATTTGAAATACTAAAAAGC
The DNA here is from genome assembly GCF_014356525.2 of Nilaparvata lugens. Lineage (NCBI taxonomy): Eukaryota > Metazoa > Arthropoda > Insecta > Hemiptera > Delphacidae > Nilaparvata > Nilaparvata lugens. The sequence continues at coordinate 6,136,330 of NC_052508.1, forward strand.
ATTATTAGAATAATAGATGTGGCTAAAGTACAAGAGGGAAAATGAAATGAATAAACTGATTCAATGTAGGGTTTTCATTGGCTTCAATTCTACTGAAATCACTTGATTGTTTTCAAGTTTGCAATGTGCGTAATATCAAGTTCAATATTAATAATTATCATCATACACAATCTGACCTCTCATTTATCAAGGAGACGTAGAAGGATTAACCTGTTTCTCCATTTCTGTGAATTGATGAACAAAAATGAATAAATGAATGAGTAGAATACATAAATTTCAATATATTTTTCTAGATCATCCATTTTTGCACGTTGAATAGAAACTAATATCATAGAAAAACAAAAGCGTCACACAGTTTCACGAAAAAGAACTACGTGGACTATCGGCTTGAGATACCAGTAAAAGTTGCGACATAAACGCCCTATACCATGGGATATCTACTCATGCTATTGTTTCTCTATGATAATATAAAATTACTAGTGGGTCTTTTGGATGTATGTAATATTCCAATATATTTTGGAGTAGTTTGGGGAGAATATTATAGAATTTATCAATGTTTGGGGAATAAACAGCTGTTTCTGGGCAAGCCAGTCATTCTCTACCGATTATCTTCTATATAATAAGAGAGAGTATATTCTATATAAATAGAAATTTTAAAAGAATGTGCTGAACAAGTAGGCTTACAAATATCATTTGAAAAAACTGTTTTCACAACATCAAATATAGAAGTTACTAAATTACAAACAAAATATGGAACAATTAAGAAGGTACCATACTTTAAATATCTTGGGGAAATTATATCAGAAAAACATGCACAAAATGAAAGGATACAGAAAGCTCGTAAAGGCCTAGGGCTAGTGCAATATATTTATAATAAGAGATGTATGTCTATCAATACCAAAATCAAACATTATAACGCAGTAATCAAGCCAACAATGTTGTATGCCAGCGAGACCCTAACACTTAGCAGAAAAACAGATACTGAAAATTTGAAAAAAGAAGAAAGGAAGATAATTAGAAAAATACTTGGACCAAGAAAGACCGAAGATGGTTATAGACTACAGAAAACAGCCAAAGTTGAAGAATACTCTAACATAGAAGCAGACATCAGGAAAAGGCGCCTTAAATTTTATGGTCACATAATGAGGCTTCCAGATCACAGACTTACAAAAAGAATAGTAACATATGTAGCAACCCTTAGTAATGGAGGTGCATGGATGAAAAACGTCAAGAAGGACTTAATACTTGCTAACATTAACAATGATGAAATATACAACAGGAACAGTTTCAGAGAAAAGGTTGAAAAATGGGAAGTTAAACCAGAGATGACTGTGCCAAGAGTGGGAACAAAATGGAGTGAAGCAAGGAAAGCGGAGTTCTCACTGAAAATGAAAAACTGGTGGATTGATAAAAAGAACAAGAAAAACAAAAAATGAACCAAATTTTGCTCAGCGTCTTCCATCTGGGAGCTTGACGGCTAATAATAATAATAATAAGAGAGAGTAGGGTTGTGTTGGTTCGTGTGTTCATAAGTTCGTTTGTTTGCATCAAAACATGTCAACTTGTGTATTGCATACCGGAGAAACGGGAATGATTTAGATCTCCAAATTTTGAACATAGATTCTAAAAATATCAATCTCGTGCACCTGGGAGCTCAAATTTCAATTTTCCTTGTAAATTTTTAAGAATTAGTGTTCAAACTTCATTAATCTATACTTATAAAATTCTTATCTCACTGACACACTGACTCACTGATCACAATTTCTGGAAAACTACTGGATAGATTGCAACAAAACTTGGAATATAGGTTCCTTAAACGTCCTAGGTGCTCACTAAGGAATCTTTTGGCAATATTTTAACTCTAAGGATGGATTTAAGGGTTTAAAGTTCGTCTTTTAGCATGTATATTATTCTTATTCTCTTAATTATAATTGAAATGTCCATACCATATGTTAATATAGAACTATAATCTAGAGAGAGTACCTCTTCGAAACAGTTGTTAACTGGTAACTAAATTAATAATTTTAAGGGTTGAAAATTGATTAGGCACTGCTACTTCAATCAGAGCTATTCCTGGGAATATTATATTATATTACTAGCCATCGGGCTCGCTTCGCTCGCCATATCCGTTTAGCCAGACGTTTAGTCTGGACCCCCAACTGGATCGTCCTAATATATGATAAAATTTCAAATTTGGTAGGTATGTTCTGTTGGCCCTTTAGAGGCGCACTGAGAACGGATTTGGAAAAATTTCCAAAGATATGCCCAAAATCTGCGTTTTACATCGTTTTTTTAGCGTTCTCTCAGCATTATCGAGAATAAATAAACAGAAAATGTTCAAATTTAGCTCAGCTAGGGTGTAATAATATTGCGTTTAAAGGAATTTGAAATAACGCCAAAGATACGCCCAAAACTAGCGGTTTTTTGCGTTTTCTCAGTTCTTTCATCAAGTAATAGACAGAAAATGTTCAAATTTGGTACAGAGGTTTAGATAGGGTCTCAAAATCTTATAGTGAGATGACTTTGATATTTCATCAAAGATAAGCCCAAAATCAGCGTTTTTCCAACGTTTTTCACAGCTCTTCTGCGATTTCTGAGTACTTTGACTTTCTGATGGAATGAAGCATGCTCAAATGGAAAATGCAGGCGAGCGAAGCGAGCCTGCTGATCTCATTCTCGGACGATTCAGTCGGGGGTCCAGGGGGCGGAGCCCCCTGGCTACACGGATATGGCGAGCGAAGCGAGCCTGACGGCTAGTGATAATTTAAAATTACTAGTGGGTCTTTAGGATGTATGTAATATTCCAATATATTTTGGAGTAGTTTGGGGAGAATATTATAGGATTTATCAAAGTTTGGGGAATAAACAGCTGTTTCTGGGCAAGCCAGTCTTTCTCTGCCGATTATCTTTACTATAATAAAGGAAAGAACTGGCTTATACACGTACGGGTTGAGAAAATTATGTGTGACGCATCACTACGTCTGTTACTACTGGACTGATTGACTTGAAATTTTGCATATACATTCTCAATCAACCGAGGATGGCTATAGGCCTATTTTCAATTCTTCAAGATTCCAAGTTTTGAAATAGACTCTTGCGGAGCTCGGGTTACCTGCTGGTAGATGATAAAAGAGCATTGTTTCCCAGTGACAGTCAGTATATCAAATTCTAGTAATTGGAAAATTACTTTCCTTGCCCTATTACCATAGGTAAGGAAAGTATTGCTTTCCGAAAAAAATAAGGTACCCCAATTTCTAAATTTCTTTTCTGTACGTTTCAAGATCCCCTGAGTCCAAAAAAGTGGTTTTTGGGTATTGGTCTGTGTGTGTGTGTGTGTGTGTGTGTGTGTGTGTGTGTGTGTGTGTGTGTGTGTGTGTGTGTGTGTGTGTGTGTGTGTGTGTATGAGTGTTAATGCGTCTGTGTACACGATATCTCCTCTCCCAATTTACGGAATGACTTGAAATTTGGAACTTAAGATCCTTACAATATAAGGATCCGACACTAACAATTTCGATCAAATGCAATTCAAGATGGCTGCTAAAATGGCGAAAATGTTGTCAAAAACAGGGTTTTTCACGATTTTCTCGAAAACGGCTTCAACGATTTTGATTAAATTCATACCTAAAATAGTCATTGATAAGCTCTATCAACTGGCACAAGTCCCATATCTGTAAAAATTTCAGGAGCTCCGCCCCAGTTCGATTTTAGATTCTCAATTATCAGGCCTCAGATACGATTTAAACGGAAAATTCTAAATAGAAATGATTGGGTATGAAAATCTCTACAATTAATGTTTCGTAACATTCCCACCTAATATTGAAAATAAGCTCGAAATTCGAAAAAATGTGATTATTCAATTGCAAACTTTTGGCAACTGTTGATTCTATTAAATCATTCACTATGAAGAGATAGCAGACCTCGTATGTCTCCAGCGTTATTGTCCTGTCACCAGCTGGCTCAGATCTTAGAATAGTGAACTTGAGATGCGCGTGAACACTAGCGTCAGGTAATCAATTTTCATAGCGGCAAGGGAAGTTGTGTGAGTGCGCCACACCAGATTTTTTGTGACTGTATTGTATAAACGAATAACTTATTTATTTCCCTTTATAACACATCCAGATTAATTATTAATTCGTATACTAGAGAACCCTTTGGAAAACCAATCCATACTTCTCACTGTACCAAGGAACCCTCTTACAAAATATTGAAAACACAATTTATCCTACACAGGCATAACAATGGTTTTAACTAAAAACGATTTCTTTGGATAACTGACAGAATCACACATCGAATTCCGGCACAAAATCACTTAAAAAAATCACAGAAAATATCGTTCTACTCACTAGTGAGATCATGTTGGAGAAATTAGAGACAACGAGATGCGCGAAGGACACTGATAAACGACACCTGACTCACAGTTAAGAGCAGAACTGAGCCTTCAGCGGTATTGTGGAGGAGTATAAGTAGGTAATGGCTGAGGATATCGGTCACGAGTGTCTCTTTTATATATGGAACGACAGATCATGGGTTCACCTCTTGCAGGCTCCTGGAGGAAGATGGAGAAGAAGAGGAAGAAGGAGAAGGAGAAAAAGAAGAAGAAGAAGACACCGACGATGATGGAGAAGAGAATCAGGGGGTGTAGAAGACAAGGTGGGAGAGGATCAGTAGAGTCTGGAAGAAGAAGAAGAAGAAGAAGAAGAAGTGAGGAAGAAGAAAATTTTAGTGCAGGAGAAAGATTAGGAGAGAGTGGGAGAAGATTTTCTTTTAAAAAACTTCTTGTAGATGGAAAAGAACATACGATCAGGAACCTGTGAGGAAGTATTTTGAAAGAGTGGGAGAATACATGGTGACTAACTGAAATAGGACAAAAATTATTACAGATATTAACAGGCTGCAGGAGAAATAGTTTAGAACAGTAGTTGAAGGACATGAATACTAAAGGAGAAATAGGATAAGAGAAATGAGATTGAAGAGAGAGAGAGACTGACAGAAAGAAGACCAATAACAATTTTAAACTCTCATTATTTTGCTACGACAAAGGATTCTTGCAAAAATAGTGCATGTCCTTCAGGATATTACATATTTCTGGTGAGAGGTACAAGCTTCTTGTATTAACCTGATCTATACTTTGTGTTTCAATAATAATTTATTATTTATAATACATAAAACAGTATGCTAGGATAGAGTAATACTGTAACGTTACTCTGATCTCGTGATAACAAGCTTTGAAACTTGGCGCGTTTAATGGTGCAAAGCTGGGATCGACAACAAACTGTGGGAACTGAAAGTAACCGTTATAAATTTCAAATTGTTCCCACCATGTGACCATGTGACGGGTGTGACTCTCTAATAAAAGTAATGAATGTGTTATATGGTTCAACCATAGAGAAGAGATAGCATAAGAAGATATCCCATGGTAGCCTATAGGGCTACCAATTTATATTCCAATTTTCAATGTTAATTGAAGCCGATAGTCCTAGTAGTTTTTTCATGAAGCTTCGTGACGCTGGTAGTCTCTCATACTGTGCCGTCTTACACTCTCATAAAACAGTTATTGACCGAACGTAGTGAGGTCTATGTTTCAACTCGATTTGATTTTTGAATAAAAACTCACATATGTTGTCAAATTCTACACAGTTTTATTCGGTACACGAGTACAAAAAAAGTTGACCAACTTGAAAATGTGACCGGTGTGGTCACGAAACCATGGTCGTGTACCGAATAAAACCGTGTAGAATTTGACAACATATATGTGTTTTTATTCAATTACGGAACGGTTCTACAATATTGACAATGACTCGATTTGCTTTTGTTTGTCTGTATGTAACGCGATTACGGCCAAACGCGTTGATAGAATTCGATGAGATTTGGCAGGAATATTCCTTTTTCAACTGCACGTCGATGTATACACAAGGTTTCTTGAAATTTTGTATTTTAAGGGTAATATGAAAAGAAAACGAATTCCTTCATTTTCTGATATCACTATATAATATATAATTTACTCTGAAGATAGGATTAATCAGACTATAGAATTATTCATAATCAATCAGCTGACAAGTGGATTATTCATTGCATGCATTACACAGATGTCTGGCCGTGTCTAGTTCTATAAGGTGGAGTTTCAATATTTTCTATGATGCGTGCACATCAGTATCAATATTATCAAAATAAAATTAAAAAAAATGAACTGAATAATGCAGCAAAAATTATAATATTATTGATTAAAAAAAATAATTTTAAAATAGTTGAGAAATATTTCTATCAGATGGAAAGATTATCACGAAACTGGATAAATCATCATATATGGGATACAAATTCAAACGTGAACTGAGTTTATTAACATGGGTAAGTTTTTGATCTTGGAGAAAACAAATAACAGTTTTTAAGAGTAAATTATGATTCAACTGAATCAACTAGAACAGGTGACATCAGATACTTATGGATGAGAAAACTGCGTGAGGTCTACTGTTCACAGAACTACTAGTAAAGTGGACTTCACTATAGCTATCAGTACATTAAACGTTCAGTGTGATTATTGAAGGATTTAATTTGACTGATGATATTCTATTATACGTTTACAGTGGTGTAGAATAAGTTGTTTCTTGTAACATAAGTACTGTGCATGAAAGAGCAGCGTAGATTCTTATCCCTACATAAAAATATGCATCCTCCAGTCGCAATTGTGTCATTACACACCAATATACACATTAACATAAATTATGCAACTGTAACCGTCTTGCAAAATAATTCCCCAAGAAAAGAAGCGTTTGCCAAAATGTTAAACGCAACTAGAAAAAAATAGGAAAGTAAAATGAGTAGCCTTTTGAATGATGAAGACGTCAGAGAAGTTGTGAAGTAGTTCCAAATAAGTTGGACAATAAGCTGAGTTGGTCTGTTACGAAAGTTGAGCTGGCGATAACTGTTTCTAAAGCCGAGTCAAACGTTTGAATAACAATCAGGCTGGCCAAGAACAGCTCAATTAACGGTCGTTTATTTGAATAACTTCAGTTGCTATGACTTATAACACTAGAGTTGAGCTATTTCATGTGTGATCCATCTTCTTGTCTTAGCTCAGTAAGTTTCAGATTCCCAAATCTTAAGTCTCAAGACTTCAGGACTTGAATTTTCAAGCTACTTATTGGTTTTTACTTTCCTTGCCCTATTACCATAGGTAAGGAAAGTATTGCTTTCCGAAAAAAATTAAGGTACCCCAATATCTAAATTTCTATACGTTTCAAGGTCCCCTGCGTCCAAAAAAGTGGTTTTTGGGTATTGGTCTGTATGTGTGTGTGTGTGTGTGTGTGTGTGTGTGTATGAGTGTATGTGCGTCTGTGTACACGATATCTCATCTCCCAATTGACGAAATCACTTGAAATTTGGAACTTAAGGTCCTTCCCCTATTAGTAGGGGAACAATTTCGATCAAATTCAATTCAAGATGGCGACTAAAATGGCGAAAATTTTGTCAAAAACAGGGTTTCTCGGGATTTTCTCAAAAACGGCTCTAACGATTTTGATCAAATCTATACCTAAAATAGTCATTGATAAGCTCTATCATCTGCCACGAGTCCCATATCTGTAAAAATTTCAGGAGCTCCGCCTCATCTATGCAAAGTTTGATTTCAGATTCTCAATTCTCCGGCTCCAGATACAATTTAAACAAAAAAAATCAAGTGGAAAAGATTAAACATGAAAATCTCTACAAATAATGTCTAATAACATTTCACCTAAAATTGAAAGTAAGCTCGAAATTCGAGAAAATGTGATTATTTAATTGCAACAGTTGATTCTATAAAATCATTCACTATGAAGAGATAGCACACATCGTGTGTCTACCACGTTATTGTCCTGTCACCAGCTGGCTCAGATCTTTCTGAGCAGACTCTTATGCGCATGAACACTAGCGTCAGGTGATCAATTTTCATAACGGCAAGGAAAGTTGGGTGAGTGAACCACACCAGATTTTTTCAATATTAATTTGTAGTCGCAGAAGTCTTCAAAGTATTCTCCTGCTATATCATTTGAAATTGGAATAATTATCTAATGATCACTATCATGTATTCAATAGCAATCGAGTAATAATTACCTATTGTCACGTGGTATTTTAGCACCACAGAATACTTGGAGTAAACCAGTGAATTTTTAATAGAATCATAAAATGGAAAAGAAAGTTAGACCTAGTCAAAGAATCAATCCACTTAAATCGAATATTGTTAGCGATAAAGAGTAATTGTATTATCTAAAATGATAAGAAAACATGTATAACTGTGATTCAACAACTGAGAATCCATTGGCGGAATTAAAAATTATAAAGCGGCTTACTTATTATTGGCAGATTATAAAAAATAAAAGTTTGCATGTACGTTGAGGTTAGAATTATTTGTTTACACTTTTAAATGAATCAATCGATCTAGAATAAATCGATAGTTATTTGAATCAATACTTAGCGAATCAGCTGATTGTCGATCAACCAATATAGGTTGAATTATAAAAATTTACTCACAAAAGATGTATTATTTAAGGATTCTAAGGAATAGGAAAATTCTAATAGGAGGATTCTAAGGAAAAATTCTATACTAAGGAAGGTTGATGTATAGAAATACGGACAACTATTATTGCTGTATAAATATTTATTATCTAAAAGGCACGAAAATCAAGAGTATACAAAACTCACATAAAAAACTAAATGTATATTGTTTATTAACATCGTATATCGCGATTTATTTATGAAAATAGTTTAAGATAAACACTCCACATATTTATATAAAAACTTTTTATTTAATTTTTTCTATTATAAAGTTGAAGAAGCCCTGATTCTGAGGCGACCAATTGTATCGAGTTTACTAAATTGAAGGCCAATCAGAAAGAAGCTTACAAAATTGTTCTAGGAAGAGATAAATTTTTCTGAAAACCACTCTCTTCTGGCTTGTGATCTTGACCTGAGAGGATGCACATGGAGTTTAGGGTTCTTTCTTCCTTAAATTTTAAAATTATCAAGCCACACCCTTTTTCTTTAAATGTGAAATATTTGTAATTAATGTTAAATTATCTGTGAACTCAGTGTTATTGAAGAGTTCGTGATTGTATTCATTCCCCATAAATATATCTTTAATTCAGAGAGAAATCTATAAGAAATCTCGACTGCGCGTTAGCCCAGCAGTGACGAAAGGGACCTGCCTAATTAATTATTGGAAATAATTAATTCAATCCACGAGACCGTCAAGAACGTCATTAATGTGAGTGATAAATCAAACGAGCTCGTTTTAGGCCTTTCTACGCATAATTGGGGAATTAATCAAAAGTGTTATACAAGTTAAATTAAATTAAAGGAAAAATCACAACGTGTTGAGTGCTATCACATAATTTATAGGAACAGTTTTTGAATTTACTTGATATATGTAGGAAGCTTACTTCCATGCACGGCCTGAACTCATATAAAACCCTGAGATCTCATGTTGAATATTAATTTGTTAATAATTATTATTTGTAAATTGATCAAAGTATATCATATTAAATCTGCAGACCGAACAGGTTTTTATTTGTAGAATTCTGAATTGACTTGAAGTCCATATATCAGTATTAAATACAAATTTGTAAATTTTAAAACTCAATATTGTGAATGCTATTAAATCTTGTGATAATTATTGGGATTTTAGAAGGGAATTTATTTAAGGAGAATTATAGATATAAGAAAATTTTATATATATATTGAAAATTTATAGATATCCAAAATTTATATACATTGTTTTATGGGAATTTATTTTGTGTTTTATGTCAGCATACAAATCATGTAAATTTATTTTATCCTAATTCATCTCGTGATATACAGTTTGAGCTGTCTTGGTACCAAAAAATATTCAGCAGCATATGAAATTATTGAATCAATTAATATTAATCTTGTTAAGAGCATTCAGTACTTATCATCCTTTGATGATAGTCACATTGGTCTGCCAGAAAAAGTATATTGATAATTATATTAATAAGGTTCCAGTTATGTCATATAAGGATCCAGAGAGCTTCAAGAAATGGCGTTGTAAGTTCTAAGGAATTTCAAAAGGATAAATTGGTGAACACCTGTATCCATGACAAGCGTTTTAAGGATCAACTAGAAAAACTATAGTTGGTCTTTATTATTCTTTATTGTGTACATGGTTACTGATAGTCAGTCATCAAATATTCTTTTGATTTCCTCTTTGGTATTCTTCAAGAACTTCAAAGAAGCAGCGGTAAGAATTAATAATCACCGGTCATTGAACCTTATGGTGACTGATTGCATCTGGAAAATTCATGTATCTACCACTGAGCTAGAGCTGAGGTTTGAACACAGCAATTTTGAGAGCCGGACGGCCTTAATTTTTTGTGAATTTATTCGCAAAAGAGGGAATTTAGCAACTGCTCTCGCAGATATCAGAAACACGTCTTCACACTATTCATTTAATTATTTCTAGTCATTTTCATGTATTTCTATACATATATCTGTACAACATTCTATTAATGTTGTTGATAAGTGATAGGTCTATTATTTCCATATATACAATAGTAATGGGCATATGACAACTTTCACTCATGAGATAGTAGCCTACAAGAAATACGGTTACACTAACGAAATCAAATTCAAGTTATACCACAATACCCTATTTTTGCTGAGTAATAGAATGTCCTCTTACATTGAATAACTCCAGCAATGTAACTTCAATAATAGGTAGTCACAAGTTGAAAAGCTGTCTTATTCCAATAGAAACCTAGAACCGGATTTGATTTATTTCCAACAGAATAAACGAGATGCTTGTAATTTTCTCTGCTGTAATTTTCAAATAACATGAGCAGTTGGTCAACCCCCACATCCCACACACATATATATACTTACATACATAAATACTCACATACATATATACTTACATAAATGTATGTTCAGGCACATAAACACACCCAGACAGACACCTTGCGAAACGTCAACAATATCAAGATCAATGTATATGTGCTACAATAAGTAGGCTAAACCCACCAACTTTGAAGTGATGTTATTTATGGCAGCCTTTTGGAGACTATTTTAGGCTTAGCCTACACTACTTTTTATTGAACTCGGCTATTTCTATATTTATTACATGTCAGGTGACTACTTTCCAGTGACGTGGCCTTGCTACACTGTTAGGCTTATTGTTGAAATGAAATTGCTCTGATTATCGTGATCCACATTTTTTGTGTTGTTGTTTTCATATCTTCGAATATTGTTGAGAACTACTTCAATTTTATGAGAGAATTTGGAGCGAGTTAGTTTGGTTATTCAATGTGACGCAATTGCAAGAGAGACAAGTTTTATTCATTTATGAGAGGGGTCAGTCTTTGTAAATTGAGTAAATTGAATTCTCTCTTTGAAATCTTTGAAATCATCGATTTACGAATGATACATCAGCACGTCTGAAATACTGGACTGTTTGATCTTCCGGTAGTCGCGCCCTACTCAATCACACGATCAGTCGCGTGTTGTAATTTGTACAACATCCAATTTTCCAAGTGTTATGTACTCTGTTTACTGTCAAAACATATTAATTAATTGTGTAATTACTTTCTCCATCTTCTTGGATTATTTACGCCTATGAACATTTGAATGATTACCATTTAATATCCCAATAAGGTACATCAAGCAAAGCTATCAATTCTGTGTTATTGGTTCGTTTACAGTCCTCGTATACAGTCTTTCCCTATCTTATGCACTGTGGCGACTAAATGGCACCTAAAGACTGAACCATTGCTCGGTTGATACTGCAACTCAGTTGAGTGATGGGGGAAAAGTTTTGGAATGCATTGGTGACTCATTCACTGACACCACCCCATTCAATTATGTTTGTGCAGCAAAAACTGACACTGTTGTACTTTTTACAAAAGCGCGACTGCCGGAAGGTTAACTTGATTTTTTCACGGTTCACCTGCTATAGTGAGGTCCACGTTATAATGGCAGTGGGGAAAGAGATAGGAGAAAAACGTTGTCGACATTCTGTCTTGTCAATGCCGTCAATGCTTGTTGCTGATACAGGTTTATTAAATTAATATTAATTGTTCATTCTCGTTTAAAATAATCAATTATATTTTATTAAGCTGGGAATTATGTTTCTCAATAATTTAATGATGAGTTTTCATAATTAAGATGGAATATTTTGTTGATTAATTATTAATTCTACATTGTTAAAAGACGATCTGGCAACAGAGCAAAGCGAGAAAGAGATATAGTGCTATCCGCTTTGTTGAATGATAGACAAGGATAGCAATACCATTGCTAATCAAACACTGTCATTATAACGTTGGCCTCAGTATAGCAGGTGAACCGTGAATAATTTCAAGTTAAACAGTCCAGTACTTCAGACATGATGATGCGTCATTCGTGAATTCCCTATCCCGTACTTGTATTAGCCGATGTTTTCCTTCAATGTCTTAATATGTTCTATACTTTGGCGAATGATGTAAACTGTTCATGTGTTTTTGAATTATGTACTAAACTTTGACGTGTACATGCAAATCGAAACTTTGTGATGATATATAGATAATTTTGATCATAGTTTTGATTTTAGGTATTATTCATTTATTTATACATTGATATGTACAATATCATTCTCAACTATGAATGATTGGGGAAGGAACAACAGGCTTAGAGCCCATTACTGCTCCTTTCCCAAATTTAGATATAAATTGTCCAAAAATAGGTTATGTTTACACTTCATGATTTTTATCCAATTTGCATGAGCTGAATAAGTTGAATTTCAATGAAAATGGAAAAGTTGTATGAGAGGTGGGAAAGAAAATGAGTAAATTCTTCTAATCAATGATATTCAAACTCCATTGATTGTCCATCCAGAGATTATAGTCTCCTACAGAGCAAGTCATTGATTATTTTGAATACTGCTGTGGACTTTTTCTTATTTGAGTAATCACTAGTAGTTCGGCGAACAGTAGACCTCGCTCATGAATTGCCTACAACTTTCAAACTAATGAGAAGGGCCTTCAAGAAAGTACAGTATATTGTGAAGTTTATCCATGTCGTCAATTATTTTCTCCATTGAAAGTGCTAAAGACATTGTTTCCAGGGACACCGGACTTATAAGTGTCTCTCAAGGAGGTACCTTCATATTGTCCCCATATTTACAATATTACAACTTTTCTTACAATCAATTATAAGAAATCGGTCAACTGATAGAAAAATGGAATATGCAGTAGGCAATTTAGACGATGAATCGTCTCACAGACGATAGTGAGACGGAAAATGATTATAAATAAGATGGGTTTGATTGTGACAATGACAGGAGGTTGCTAATAATGTTTTTCATGAAAAGTGGATTCAATGTTATGACGGCTTGTTATGCCTATGCAGAATGTTTATGCTCACAAGTCGGTCTCCGATCTAATACTAAAACGAAAACAAGAGCTAACTGACTAAGCTGTGATGTCCCCGGCCGGTTCGGTAGGTCTAGAAACTATTCATCTATGAAACAAGGAAATATCTTGTTGAAAAGGAAAGAAGAAATGGGTGCAATCAAGTGAGAAGTTTTCTTCAATTAATAAATACAGTATGATTTGGAACGGCTCAGACGTTCCTCTTCCTCACCGTATGTTCTACTCCTTCTTCCCCCTCTCCTAAATTCTCTTCGTTTTTTCATCCTCTTCTAGACACTCTCCTACACCCCCCTGATCTTCTTCTTCTTCTAGTACTAGACTCTCCTCATCTTTTTTCTTCCCCCTTCTCTCGTACGCTTTCCTGATCTACGCTTTTCCTCTGACGATCTTCTCCTTCTTCCTCTCCTACATTCTCTTTGTTTTTTCTTCCTCTTCCAGACTCTCCTGATACTCTTCCCCCTTCTCTCCTACGCTCTCCTGATCCACGCTCTTCCTCTCCCAATCTTCTTCTTCTTCTTCCTCTCAATTCTCCTTCTTCTCTCATAATATTATTATAAATAAATCCATTGGAAGGCAGTAACAAGGCAAAGAATCGTTGTTCTCTCATGTTCCTCCACTGTCATCATAGGGTGGAAATCGCCATAGTCTGTCTAGTCTGTCCGTGGGGTCCTATCTGACCGAATCCCAAAAGGTCGAAGGTACTTTCTCATATAGTCGAATCCCATCTAGCCGATGAGATTCGATCAATTGCGACAAACTACAAATTTTTTCTATCAAATGGGATTCGACTGTTTGAGAATCGGTCAGATGGGGAAAACAAATCTTCGACCTTTTGCGACAGTTGAGATTGGCCAAATGGGATTACTATTAAAACTTTTCGATCATATTTGAGATTCGACCATTTGAGAAAGTACAAGTTTTTTGGCATGCCAAATGACCGATTCCCATTTACTCGAAATTATTATTTTGTCGCAAAAAATCGAAAATTGAAGATTCCCAAATAGTAGAATTGAAACTTATACTTCCCCAAATGGTCGGATCCCAAATGATCGAAAAGGTTTAATAGTAATCCCATTTGGCTAAAAATCTCAACTGTCACAAAAGGTCGAAGATTTGATTTGCACATCTGACCGATTCTCAAATGGTCCATTCCTATTTGGTAGAAAAGTGTTTTAGTTTGTTGCAAATGATCGAATCTCATCGGCTAGATGGGATTCGACCATATGGGAAAGTATACTTTCGTCCTTTTGAGATTCGACTATTTGAGACAAGCTGCAACATTTTTCTATCAAATGGGATTCGACTGTTTGAGAATCGGTCAGATGGGAAAATGAAATCTTCGACCTTTTGCGACAGCTGAGATTTTCGGCCAAATGGGATTACTATTAAAACTTTTCGATCATTTGGGATTCGACCATTTGGGAAAGTACAAGTTTCAATTCTACCATTTGGGAATCTTCAATTTTCGATCTTTTGCGACAAAATAATAATTTCGGCCAAATGGGAATCGGTCATTTGGCATGCCACCAAACTATTCATCTATGAAACAGGGAAATATCGTGTTGAAAAGGGAAGAAATGGTGCAATCAAGTGAGAAGTTTCCTTCAATTAATAAATACAGTATGATTTGGAGCGGCTCAGACGTTTCAAGGTTTACCGCTGACAACTCTTGTCCTCTATCGATAGCATTCCAACGATACCATTCATTCAATACAGCACATTTTAGAGCGGTACAATTTATATTAAAACCAGAAGTCTTATCGAAAATCGTTACACATACGTTTCTGCGCCTTGTTTCGCAAGAACTTGTATACCAAATTTCATCCAAATCAGACAATAACTGCGACTGTAACTGAGGTACTCGGTACAAACAAACAAACAGACAAAAGCCGATCAAGTCGGAACTAAGACCTCAGCTTCGCTTCGGTCAATTATTCACCCGAAACAAAAAGTAGAAGAATGATAAATAATACTGTAAGCCTTGTCACAAATTGTGACGAGACGTGACGTGTTAATGCTATGAAAGACTATCCGAGACTATTTAGAGAGGCTTTTAGTGACTATTTTCAAAAATGGATTCAAAGGTTTCCGAAATAACACATCTAAACACACACAGATCTTGAAAAAATTCATTTACAAATTCAATCACATTCCACTATTTACAAGTTGTTTTTCAGTATAAATTAGGTAGAAAATAAGCGTTGTTCCTAGTTGTTGTCATTTGTTCATCTCTTGTAATATCCTCCATAACCTCCGTAAGGATAACCATGACCGTATCCTCCGTAATGACCTAGATTGTACTGATAGGCATGTCCGTATCCATAGTAAGGCGATCTGTATTTTCCGTAGTAGTAAGGATATCCGTATCCATAGGTTTTGTAGACTGGGTAGTGTTCCTGGTATCTGTGGGAGTAGGAGGTCGCTCCATATGGATAGTATCCTTTCAATCCGTATCCGTAGCCGCCGTATCCTGCTCCATATCCTCCATAGCCTCCATATCCACCTGGAATTAAACAATTTTTCAATTATTAATTTTCGTCACACTGCACAGAAAGCAGCTGTTTTCCAGTCCCTATGTAGATCTGAAAGACATTATTTGCAGACGACTCTCGTCTTACGTCAGAACAGGTTTCTTTCCGGCCTAGGCCGGAAAGAGTACCCTTTCCAGTCGCTAACATGGAACTAAGAAAGGTGATCAAAAAACAGCTGATCAAAAAATGTTCCATTATTTGTGTTCATTATTCAATAATTAAAACATTTATAATAATATCATCTTATTGTCATTTGAAAGAATAAAAAAAGTATAAACTCATCCTCCCACATAATTGAACATCATCTTTTAGGTTATTTAGACAAATCAGAATGAAAAATAAAAATACTTGGACAATTTTCCTGATATTCAGATTACCTCAGATTTGCTAGAGCTATGACCTTCCACTTCTGCTTTCGGAAGTGCTTAGTAAACAACTATTCTCATATATATATATATTGTTTATTTTTCTGTGTGGCGAAAAATAGCGTTCGCACCAGGGGCAAAAATGTTTTTCCGGCTTTCAATCTTTTCTAGTCCTCGGCCTACCGCCTCGGACTTGAAAACCGATTTCGAGCCGGAAAAGTCTAATTTTCTGCTCTAGGTGCGAAATATACTATTACTGATTATGTATATAAGTTGTCTTCTGATGCTTTCTATGTTTGCATTGTAAATTAAATATTTATTTGCTGTAGGTCTTAGGTTGTATAGGCTGTTAGCAGAGTTATTTGTAGAAGGAAAATCAGTTTTATGCTTGATAATAAATTCTACTACATTCAAAATACATAATTGTCCAATTGTGAGAACATCGAATTCTTGAAAAGTCAAAGCAAGAAATTATATTTCTCAATTATTTCATAATGAGTTTTTATAATAAATATGAAATAATTGTTAATTGATTATCAATTCCACATTTTTAAAAGACGATCTGGCAACAGAGCAAAGCGAGAAAGAGATAGCGTTGTTCGCTTTGTTGAATAATAGACATGGATAGCAATACAATTGGCAATCAAACACTGCCATTACATCGTGGACCTCACTATAGTGTTACATATGGCCGGCCATTAGTCTACAAAAATGAAACAAACTGTCCTAGATTTGACTCACCATAGAGTCCATGACTGTAAGGCTGAGCATAGGGATACCATCCTCCATACCCGAACGGGTTACCATAGAGACCCAGAGCACCTCCATGATATCCGTAGGCATTAGCGTAGCTGTAGGGTGAGGCTTGGAGGTCATGTTCCGATGACCCCGTCTCAAGGTCATCGCTTTTCTCGACCTTGACCGGGCGCGTTTCCTCTGTCAGTTTGATCTCAGCCGACACCCAGCCCACCACTGCCAGAACTAGAAAGATCTGCCAACGGAAAACGACGAAAATTATCAATTGATTAATTAATTTATGTATTCATTCATATGAATATCTGCCAACGAAAACGAGGGAAATTGATAATTAATTCATCAATTTATTTATGTATTTATTCATACGCAAATACAATCCAAGTAAAAACAACAGGCATTTGCCCAAAACTGGTTTGAACCTTAATTTTGAATACACAGTCTAGAGGTTAATAACCTATCATATGCAACTTACACTAGTAGTTCTGTGAACAGTAGACCTCGCGCTAGGTAAGTTACATTGACCTGTTCTCATGTTTTCTCAAAAATTGATATATAATTTATCAATTTCAAATGTCTAGAAAAAATCCCAAATAAACATAGAACTTTCTGTCCTAACGTACCGCGACGTGTCGTCCCGGAATGTTAGTGTGAACGCTGTTATCAGGTCTGGCTGCAACTGTCTACAACGTTGATGGAAAGATACATTTTCAAGATGTTTGATATTTCTGAACGGGTAGTATTATAGTCCACTAGACAGCTGATTTATGATGAATAATTCTATAGTCTGATTTTTACTCTAATATTGGCGTATGAAGGAGGCTCCTTTTTCCTTTTATATTTTCCTTTTAATGCAAAATTTCCAGAAACCTTGTATTTACGTCGATGCGCAATTAAAAAAGGAACATACCTGTCAAAATTCATGAAAATCTATTACCGCGTTTCGCCGTAAATGCGCAACAAATAAACTTAAACATTCAAACATTTAAACATTAAGAGAAATGCCAAACCGTCGACTTGAATCTTAGACCTCACTTCGTTCGGTCAATAACGTAAATGATATCGAATATCATCGCACACAATTTTGAGTCCAAAAAATGTTATCTACAGCGATGAAATAAAAACACACATATGTTGTCAAATTCTACACAGTTGTTTTATTTGGTACAGGACCATGGTTTCGTGACCACACAGGTCAGATTCTCAAGCTGACTTATCCACTATAATTTTGAATTGATCAAAATTTCCAAATACGAATCCAAACGAAATCTTCCTTCACAATTCATTAAATTTATATATATTTTTGACTCAAAATTGGACAAAGCTCACAAAGTGATAAACATAACCTATTGTTGGACAATTTCTATCCAAATTTGGGAAAGGAACAGTTTTGGGCTTTGAGCCTGTTGTTCCTTTCACAATCATTCATAGTTGAGAATGGTATTGTTTCTATCAATGTATAAATGAATTATAGTATCTTAAAGTTCACACTAGACTTTCATAGAAAACTTTGGAATCTCTCCATAAATTGAGGTGGAATGGGAAAGGTTTTGTCAGTTCCATGATGGTCAATATGACACACTGCCAGAACTAGAAAGATTCTACAATGGAGAACGAGGGAAATTCATTAAATTTATATATATTTTGGACTCAAAATTGATAAAACTTTTAAACATGACCTATTTTCGGACAATTTCCATCCAAATTTGGGAAAGGAACAGTTTTTGTAAGCCTGTTGTTTATTTCCCAATCATTCATAGTTGAGAATAATACTGTATATATTAATAAATAAATTGTATCAAAAAGTTTACACTAGACAGTCATAGAAAACTGTAGAATTTCTCCATAAATTAAGGTGGAATGGAAAAGGTTTTGTCAGTTCCATGATGGTCAATATGACACACTGCCAGAACTAGAAAGATTCTACAATGGAGTACGAGGAAAATTTATTAAATTTATATATATTTTGGACTCAAAATTGGATAAAACTTACAAACATAACCTATTTTTGGACAATTTCTATTCAAATTTCGGAATGGAAACAGTATTTGTAAGCCTGTTGTTTATTTCCAAATCACTCATAGATGAGAATGATATTGTATCTATCAATGTGTAAATAAATAAATAAATTGTATAATAAATTTCACACTAGACATGGAAAAACTGCGCAATTTCTCCATAAATTAAGGTGGAATGGAAAAGGTTTTGACAGATTTATAATCTATACTTTAATAAAGGAAAGAATTGGCTTATACACGTACGGGATAGGAAAATGATGTTTGACGCATCATCACGTCTGAACTACTAGACTGATTAACTGGGGTGATGTGAACAAAGTGGGTAAAGCTTTAAACTGCCATGAGAAGAGGTTGTAGATCGTTATGTAGAGGATTTTGCTATTATTATTCATTTATTATATTCCACAATCACAATATCAAATTAATTATGATGATTGGGAGAGAATTAATTATAATCATTATAATGATTGGGAAAGAATCAACAGGATAAACCCAAAACTGTTTCTCTCCCTAATTTTTATTATAATAGTTCAAATATGGTTATGTAAACATCTTTATCAAAATCACAAATATTTACAGTCCAAATATATAATTATGTGGAGCTCTGTAGTATAATTCGACTGTACTGTACTCGTCTCCCCTCTTTAGGAGGACAATGCAAAATATAATCTATGCAGAAGCAATAAATCTTTCAACATTGAGCCACATACTTTTTGGTACGAAGTAAGAGGCTATGTGGAATTTGTAGTATGGACGTTTGACTGAATTGTATTTGTCTCCCCTCTTCAGGAGTACAGTACAGATTATCTATGCAGAAGCAATAAATCCTTCAACATTAGGCTGTACAATTTCTAGCAAGAGGATAAAAGAGAACAGGCATCGAGCCATTACATCAATTTTCTTCCATTGCCAACAATTTTATTGGTTTCAATGGTAGATCACTTTAATTTCGCCTCCATTGCCAAACCTTTTATTACACGGCTCAAACAGTTGAAGGTAGATGTCATAAACTTATGGTCAACTTTCGAAAATGTATTTCTTGTTGACCTACGCACAATTCACGCACTTAAGGGACTCAAGTATTTTAAGTATACTCACGCACTTAAGTATTTTAGTGATATGGAACTCACACTATAGTGATACAATAGTTGGGCTCATTATACTGATATAGAAATTTTACTGTAGGTCGGTTACCCACTATAAATTCAAGTTCTTAGCCGGGTATACATGTCATTCACGATTCTAACACTGAAAGTGCGTTAACTGGAACATTAGAATCACGATTTCATGCACGCTATTAGGCTACAAATAATTGTGGATAACCTTTCATTCCAATAGTATTATAAATATTAACAGTGCATGTGTACTATTCACAGAACGAAAAATAATAATATTTACTCTTGTATTGTGGTTGTGATTGAAACTTGATTTGATTATGACCTTGAAGTTCAGATTTGGGTACTGATTGGAAATTTGAATAATGTTTATAACCATGGAATAGGAATAGAGCATATTTTATTCGTTGATATAATTACAAATCATATGCATATGATCGGGATAGAACAACAGGCATAGTCCAAAACTATTCTGTTCCCAAATTTTGATAAATAATGAAATGTCCGAAAAAATAGGTTATGTTGTTACTGAGGAAATTTAAAGTACAAAGTTCTGTCCAAGAATATATATTAGCTAGAAATTTTGAATTGATTTCGAATTTTATCTGTATGAATTGAATTGAATTGAATCGCTGCCTTTATTAAAAAACCTAGAAGGGCGAAGTTAGGGCGCTGCCGGCCCTCTCTTATACTTAACCCTCCAAATAGATAGCTTGATACATGAATATCTGAGTGAACATAATTTTATCATTGCAAGCATTCTGTACCTAAATAAATAATAATCATACAGGAATTGAGCACGCATACGTATTCATACTTTCAAATTTTACCACTGACATGCTATTGATTAAAATACGATAATTATACTAATTTGTGGAAGAATAATTTCTCATGAACTTATACTGACATTATTATCGAGTAATTTTATAATATTGGTGTATAAAAATATTTTTTATCGTCATAAAAATTAATGTGAGTATAATGTGATCATATCATTAACATTAAGTGATTCTCTTCTGAAGTATTGGCTGAGGGTGATGCCCACACAAGCCCTAGGCTTGTACGTGGTTAAAAGGAGAGTTGATAACTAGGAATACAGCTCATGGAAGTTTGCCATGAGCAGTCAACCTGGGATGACGATCCATGTACGAAAAAGCTCAAGTCATAAACTTCCATTCATTTGATAGGAAATCAATCTATTCTTCTGCAACCTATATTGTATGAACAGTTGAACACTGTCCAAATATTGAACTGATATTTGAATTTAGAAATTTGAAAAGGCATTTCCTTTTTTCATTCTTTCTCATCCTATCACAAATGAACTACAATCAAGTAGCATGTGAAATGTCAAAAACAAGTTCGGTAACATGAGCTCTTTAAGTTGAACAGGATATAATTTGAAGTTGAAATATACGGAGTGATCCGTGGTCTAGTGGATAGAGTGCTTGCGTAGCAGCATAGAGATCCCGGGTTCGAACCCCTCTCATTACCAAAAGTTTTTTAACCAGATCACTCCCGTGTTATCGGATGGGCACGTTAAACTGTCGGTCCCGGCTGAAGTATGACAGTCGTAAGGCCCATTGACGGCTTAAATTATATATTCAGGCGGTGGAACATTCCCGAAAGGGAACTCCCCACCAACAAAAGCCATACGAATTTATTTTTTATTTAATACATCATCATCCCTCTCACTCATTACCCACGCACAAGCCTGAGAGCTTATGTGGGCATCACCCTCAGTATTATTGAAATTCAACTCATTTAAAGAGAAAAAAAATAATGACAAGAGTTACATAGAGTCTTACAATATTATAGATATTTTCTTTTCTCCCCTTTTGAGTGATTGATGTGAATAGACTAAGTTCTTTCTTCTATGCAAAATCTTCCAATGAAATTCAACAATAATCAGAATTTATTGATTCCATCTACTAACCAGCTGTTAAAAAATAGTATTTCAATTTGAAACTTTGAATGTAAATCCTCTCCTATTCAGTGAATGAAGTTTGAACAATGATTGTTCACACTCTCTCGTCTGCACAGTTTAAATAAGTATAAACGTCCAATCTCATTTGCGTCTGTAATGGAGAAGGAATGAAGAGGGATAAAATAATAAAAAACAAGAAGTAATATACATAGTGTTCTGAAAATAGGTACCCATAAATCAGGGCGTGATTCCTCACATCAAAAGAAGAAAAAATTCTAATTAACATAGGTACCAAGATGCTTAGTTACCAAATTATACAGGGTAGAAGATTTCTTCTGGATTTCTGTGCCCCTGCTGAAATGAAGCCCCACGGGTTTTTGTTGGTTTGTTTAATTAAGTTGTTAAATTCAGCGTACTTTATGTGAAATGAATTGAATAAATCCGTTTCCAGACTATTGGCTACAATAAATTTTTACTTTCCTTGCCCTATTACCATAGGTAAGGAAAGTATTGCTTTCCGAACAAAATTAAGGTACCCAAATTTCTCAATTTCTATACGTTTCAAGGTCCCCGAAGTCCAAAAAAGTGGTTTTTGGGTAATGGTCTGTATGTGTGTGTATGAGTGTATGTGCGTCTGTGTTTTAAGCTATGTGACGAAATACGCGAAACGTGGTCCCGAAAAACAAGTACCTTTAAGGTTTGAAGCAGATTTACTATGTTAAATGTACAATAAACACAAAATATTTTCTCACAGAACTTGTAGAAAATTTGATTTCGAAGAGAAAGATGTAGAATAAGTCTATAATAGACAAACGCAACCTTGAGAAAATAATCCTTAATTATATACAAAACGTATGAAAAATAGAGAGCTTAGCAGATCTTGTCTTTTTTCTCTTTTGATAAGAGGAATCACGCCCTGACTTATGGGTACCTATTT
Source organism: Nilaparvata lugens (assembly GCF_014356525.2). Lineage (NCBI taxonomy): Eukaryota > Metazoa > Arthropoda > Insecta > Hemiptera > Delphacidae > Nilaparvata > Nilaparvata lugens. The sequence continues at coordinate 6,159,358 of NC_052508.1, forward strand.
TCAGAACACCCGGTATACAAAATAGAAATGAACATTCTTCATAACGAAGAAGAAGGAATTGAATTCAATGGGATAGTAAATAAATGAATGAATGATCTCGTGAACTCACCAGTAGCTTCATGTTGTCACTAGGATTCAAATCACAGACTGAAACTGAATGAATGATGATGGAAGGCAAGATGAGGACAGTTTTATAGTCTAGGGAAGTGTCCAGGGACAGGGGGACAGGAGGACAAGGGGGACAAGGGGACCAGGAGGACAGGGGGACAGGAGGACAGGGACGTCACGGACAATTTGCGACGTCCACTAAAGATGCGGTCAATTGTGACGCCGCAACCAAATATAATAATATAATTGTTTCTTGCAATTCATCTGGAAAAGGTTGTTTGCGGTCACCAAAGATCTACCAACCTCTAGTTAGTTTCTTAGTTTAGACGGTAGTTAGCTGGATTTTTTTTATAATCTCAGTTTTGTGAAGTGTTTTTCTTCCGACTTTATCAGATAGTATACTTCAAATTCACCAGCAATTTTATTCCTTATTTTCTATGTTTGAATGGTAGTTAGCATAATTTTTCAAGAGTTTTTCTGCTGGTTTTTTCATAAACCACTTCAAAATACAAGTTATCATGAATAATCTCTCATTTCAGCCTGCATTTTCCAAGTGTGAAATGTTAATGTGTTCAATCAGTGTTTTCCCATATCCATATTTTATAGTGATGCAAGACTATCCTAATTTATCTACGTAAATTGTTAATTACTTGTATAGTAATTTTTTAGATTGAAGTTATGAATTAAAACTCCTAAATACCTTCCTAGAGGACAAACATCGAATGGAGAGGTAAGAGTTGAAACTCCCTTTGATATGAGCTTGGAATAAATTTATTAGATTCTGGAACTTGAAGCTTGGATACTTTCATGGATTCTAATTCTTTGTATAGTGAGGTCTACGTTATAATGGTATGGGAGAAGGTTAGTAGAAAACTATTGCCGATCATCTGTCTTGTCAATGCCTTCTATAGACGGTAGCTGATACAGGTTTATTGCATAGAATAGAATAGGATTCTTTACTGTCATCAAACACACAGTGCAATAGACATAGACATCAGGAAACATAGATCATACAATAGTCACACAGACAAATACAAAATAAAGTGTTTCACAGAAGTAAATATGGAGTCGGAACACATCATAATAAACTTTCACAAAAAATAAGTTCTATACATAAATGATACATAAATAGATATAGCCTATGAATATATTTAAACAGTGGAATAAATCATAGAAAAGAAAGGTTCTTCATACTCAAATCATGCCATTCTTGGAGTGAATATAGTGGTTTGGATGTAATATTAACTGTTCATTCTCGTTTAAAATAATCAATTATATTTTATTAAGCAAGAGATTAAATTTTTCAATAATTTCATAATGAATTTACATAATTTAGATGAAATATTTTGTTAATTGAATATTAAGCATATTTCACATTGTGAAAAGACGATCTGGCAACAGAGAAAAGCGAGAAAGAGAGAGCGCTATCTCCTTTGTTGAATGATAGACAAGGATAGCAGCACAATCGCTAATCAAACACTGCCATCATAACGAGGACCTCACTATAATGTATTTTCTTTAAATTCCAATTTCACTATTCAATTTCAATTCCATGTTCAACTCAATTTGAATCCAATTCTATTTCAATGCATTATAAACGTAAGTCATTCTTCATCACATTCTCAAACTAATTCTTTCCCTTTTTTTCTAAATAATATCTTACAATAGTCTCATGCATCATCCTCAAGTAGCCTGTTTCAACGGAAGAACATACTCTAATTATGGTTGTCTTTTTCCCGTTAGGGCAACTCTTTTAATAAAAATATAAATCTAAGTACCCTGATTAGAATTGTATATTCACAACAGCCAGCATTCAACATCACATCAAGTTGATAAAGGCATCGTACAGCCAAAACATGTTGTGAATAGACAATTTCAAACAGAGGGTACATAGATTTCAATTTTTATTCATCTTCTCATGAGCTTTGATTTATTGTCATAACTTGGCCATGATCATGATATTAAACTATTTCAATTACTTTGAACCACATGAATCATGTTGCATGTCTCTACTTGCACACGCTAATGTCATTACAGAGTACACTGACCTCTCAAAGGACAATAATCGGTCTTGCAATGTATTCCCAATAAAATAACTACGCCAGTAATATCTCTACAGATATTATTTCAATAGAATAAGAATGCGAGTGATCTGAACGTGCCTCTTGTAAGTTATTCACCCCATAAGAGTTGATAATTTCTCACGTGAAAAATATTGATGGTGATTCCAATAGGAAATGAACATGTAGCCTATCAGTCAACATGAATGGAAAAGTGAATCAATCTCGAACAATTATTAGATCCATAAGAAGCTCACAAACTCGACAAAGCGACTTGGATCGAGTTCATGAAAGTTTATCATAGAGAATATATAGTACAAGTAGATAGCCCATGGTTTAGGTCGTTTATGTTACAAATTTCAAGCGATTTTTTTGTTAACCTAAGTCGCTTACTGTCGACTACTGTCTAGTAGTACTCTTTTTTCGGGGTTTGAAAGACTACCAATATCACATAGCTTTACAAAAAAAGTGCTACTAGGACTATCGGCTTCAGTTAACAGTGTATCAGAGTCTCCTATAAGTCCAACTATGAATAGATTATAGAACAAGAAGATAATCCCATGGTATAGGGCGTTTATGTTCCAATTTGCAATGTTAACTGAAGCCTTCTTTCATTTCAACCTCCCTCTTTTGATCTAAATCAAGTACTGATTGAACATTTGAAATTTTTTCATGTATTTCAGATTTGCCTTCATCTACTTATATTATTATCAAGTTTACATCGAAATAAACCATACAAAGACTCACTGAGTCGCACTAATAAACACTTCAAACTTCAGATCTAAATCCGAAGCCAAATTTAGATAAACAGTTACTCTTGAATCTCAAGATTGTTGTTATTCTAAGGACATAAATTCCATGGTATTATCATACTTGAAGGGCTCGTAAACAACATTGAACTGAATGAATCATTCATCAATGGAGGGTTATTTTGGAGCCGAAAGTTTCAAAACTGCTTCTGGTATCAATTATCTTTCAAGGGCACCCCAATGACATTGGAGTGGGTGCTTGGTGAAATCAATTTTTCTCTGGAAGAACCAGGAATTCCAAGATTGTTTTGTGGAGCTTGATAGAGTAGGATATTATTGTCAGTATTTAGCATGAATAACTTCTAAGGTGAAGAAGGAGAAATGAAAGGAGGACGAGAAGAGGAAGAGGAAGAAGAAGAAGAAAAAGAGAAGAAGAAGAAGGAGAAGAAGAAGAATAATAATAAGAAGACAGGAGAAGAATTAGAAGAAGACAAAGACAGGAAAAGAAGAATGAGAAAAAGAAGAAGAATGAGAAGAAGAAGAAGAGGAAGAAGGAGGAGGTGAAGACAGGAGAAGAAGAAGAAGAAGCAGACAGGAGAAGAAGAAGGAGAAGAATAAGAAGTAGAAGACAGGAGAAGAAGCAGAAGAAAAAGAAGTAGAAGACAGGAGAAGAAGCAGAAGAAAAAGGAGACAGTAGAAGGCATTAGAAGCAGGAGAATCAGGGGAAGACAGGAGAAGAATAAAAAGAAGAAGGAGGAGAAGAAGAAGCAGATGAAAAATAAGAAGAAGAATAAGAATAAGAAGACAGAAGAAGTATTAGAAGAAGACAGGAGAAAAATAAGAAGTAGACAGGAGAAGAAGAAGAAGTAGAAGAAGAAGAAGAAGAAGAAGAAGAAGAAGAAGAAGAAGAAGAAGAGGAAGAAGAAGTAGATGGAGCAGGAGAAGAAGAAGAATAGAATTTTCAGTTTTCCTATCTCTTATCAGCTACTCTCTCTCTATTCAGGAGTTCCCAAAATTGTTTTCAAGGGCTCCAGAACAATATCTGTATGAACAGTTAGGTCGATAATGGAATAATTCTACATTGTTACAAAGTTAGGATGAAATAACAGGTGTGTGCCGAGTATAGGCCTATATAAACACAGCAGCTCAAGGTTATGACCAATTTACTGGACTTGAAATGTTGTTGAAATGTTGAAATTCCTTGAGGATGTCGTGTGAAGAGATAGGGCTTCAGTGGGCACATGTTGGTAACACGAGACCCAATCGTTCAAGTCAGATGGAACTCGCTAATTGAATGGGAAAGATGTGGGTGATGATATAGCAGCGTGGAGGGGAAAGGAGAAGGAGGAGTTGGTGAAGACGAGAGAGAGGGGAACGTTGATGAGTAAAGAGTAAATAAAGAGAAATAAAGAGGGGAAGAAGAATGAAAAGATGAAGAAGGGGTTGGAGGAAAACGAGGAGCAAGAAGCATGATCAGAAGCAATGAACAGAAATTGAGAAGGAGCTCGGAATTGAAATTAAGGAAGAGGATGGTATTGATAGAGAAGAAATGAATTGGAGGTGATAGAGGAAAGCAAGAATAATGAGGAGTAGATAATAACATAGAGAAACAATAGCATAAGTAGATATCCCATGGTATAGGGCGTTTATGTTGCAACATTTACTGTTATTCCAAGCCGATAGTTCACGTAGCTCTTTCCTATGCAGCTGTGTGACGCTGGTAGTCTCTCAAATTGTGCCGTTCATACACTCTCACCCCAACAAAACAGTAAAAATTGACAATAATCGACAGTAATCGGCTTGAGATAACAGTAAAAGTTGCGACATAAATTCCCTATACCATGGGATATCTACTTACGCTATTGTTTCTCTATGATAATAATGAGAGTGATCAGAAAGGATATAAGGGAAGGAAGCGATAAGAACGGAATAGAGGAGAGAAAAATTGGGTAGAGAAAAACAAGAGAATCGATTCCTTTCACTCTCAAAATAATTTTGCAGAAGATTGTTTAATTTTGTGGACTGATTGATTTGATCGTTAAATTGGAATTGAGTTGGTTCTAGATGAAAATAAGGAGTACTAGGAGGAAGGAGGAGGAAAAGTAGGGGTGTGAGAAGAAGAGCATGAGGAACAGTATGGTGGAAAGGAGGAGGAGAAGGAGAAGGATGAGGATGGAAAGAAGGGTTAGAGATGAAGAAAGGGAGGAAGAGGTGGAAGAGGGGAAGAAGAGGAGAAAGAAGAAGGAGATGAAAAAGGATTGAAGAGGAAGAGGAGGAGAAGATGAAGGAGAAGGAGAAGGATGAGGAGGAGTGAGAGTGGGAGGAAGGGGTGGAAGCAGATAGAAAATAACAAAATAGAGAAGAGCAAATATAAAACAAGAGGCAGAATAGTAAAGAAAAAGAATATGCTGGAGAAAGAAGAACTAGTAGTAAAAACATATGAAGCAAATAATGATTAGGCTCAGAGGCATGATAAATCAGCTGTTAACTGGAGAATAATGTCCCTCGTGACTTACCACCCCTCTCACCCATCAAATCGTGTCTCTGATCTAGTTACAGATGTCTCGTTTTACTGACCTAAATCACGTGATTGAGGACTCGCGTTTGGAGACAACTTTTACAACATATCGAATGTGGGGAATCGAGCTTAGTTAGAATGATGATGTCTCAGTAACTCGGGATTACGTAGAAACAGAGACAAATAATCCAGTTTTAAGGTTTTAATTCAGGTTTTAAACGGTATCATTACTGGAGGGATTGATTACTCTAGAATCAAACTGGATTCGCACACGACAAGAAGAAGAAGAAGAAGAAGAAGGAGAAGGAGAAGGAGAAGAAGAAGAAGGAGGAGGAGGAGGTGGAGGAGGAGGAAGAGGAGAATATTATATGGAGAGGAAGGGGAAGAAGAAGAAGGAGAAGGAAAAGAAGAACAAATATAAAAACAAGAAGCAAAAAAGGAACGAAAAAGAAGAACTAACTAGTAGTAAAAACATATTAAGCAAAAAATGATTAGGCTCAGAGGCATAATAACAATGACAGGGAACCCTAAGGAGATATGGAGATCCGAATGATTCAATTTTATTCAGAGATTTTTAATCTAAAAAAAGGCAAGATAATGCATTTTGGCATTGCATTTTATTTTTTAATAGTATTTCCTCATGTTGTAACATTTGTATTGCTTTTATCATGTATTTCTAAGTTGTTGTAATTTTATATTTCCGCCAATAAAACATTTTCATTATTGTGAGGTGATATAGAAAAAAAATCAAATTTTTCTTTCCGATCAACGGATTTGGCGGAAATAGCTGAAAACTGGAAAATGAACTGAAAATACGAGGTTTTTGGGCCACTCTGTATGTAGCACAGGGAAATTTGTCATGAAGAAATTGGTTCTGGACTTCTTTCATGTATCCGAATAATATATATTAAGAAATCAGAACTACAATATAGATTGCAAGCACCAATGTATAATATAGTGACTAGACTATATTTCCAATCAGCCTGTCCGATTGAGTATGAATAATACCATTAGAAATTTTTGGAATTATATTTTATGTTCACTGTTCACTGGCACTGTTTTATGCGAATCCAGCTTTAACGCATTTTCATCAAGAAAGAGTGACAATAAATTATTAGAAAATTAGAAAGGAAAGCTGCTGTATCGGATTGGCAATTATTGAACACATTCATTTATTGGTGAACATTGGCCTGAAATTGAATAGAAGTTGGATTGGAGAAAAAATACATATTGCTCAACACTAGACACTCCTTCAAATAGTAACCCAAGTTATGAAAATTCATAACTGAACTATAGCGAGATGCATAAAATAGTTATTTGTACATCTAGAGTGAAAAGTGCTGTTTTTTCTCCCTGAGGGAAAAGTTTCAAGCCCGAGGCAAAGCCGAGGGCAACAATTTCCCTGAGGGAGGAAAAACATTTTTCACTCATGATATAAACAACATTCTTCCTTCACCTACATTTTTTATAAAAACTGCAAATAAAATAATTTTTAAAAACGTACGTGGCCAAACAATGTGTTACAAAATCATAATCTAAAAAGTAAACAGAAACAGCTGGCTTGTAATCACAGTTCTCCGCCGACGGCGCTATCTGTCGGCAAAAGTTGTAACAACAATGGCCGCCACGAATACAGCTATGATGAAGTTCCCGTTTCAAATTTTATTAGTTAATAAGTAATATTCCTCAGCTGGTATTTTGAATAACATGGAATATAAAAAAAAATACATTTTTTTAGTATAGTGATATGAAGTTTGTAATAATTGTAGCATACAAACATATCTTTCATAAATGTTGATAAAATGTGGTTGAAGTATTGAATTCAGTTGGCTCAGTGACTGACTACTCTATATGCTTCCTGATCTGAGCTTAGACCTTCTTACCTATTAAAATGTAAGTTTTTAGAATAGAGATGCTTCCCATGTTATTTAAATGGAGTCACTTTTCCTCCCTAGGGAGTTTTTGTGTTTTTTACTACCGAGAGCGAAAAAGTGACACTTTAGTATTATGTTTCAGGGAGTAAAGCAAGTACTTTAGACAGTAGGTGGAGGAAAAAACATATTTTTTCTCTTAGCGGGGAAAACATAAATTCGGCGCTAAAGGGTTAAGGGATCACACTTGGACTTATTATTTCCCCAATTTCCAAGGAGCAGGTAGAATTTTATTTATTCATATATTGATAGATTCAATATCATTCCCAACTATGAATTATTGGGAAGGAGCAACTTAAAGCCCAAAACTGTTCCTTCCCCTAATTTGGATAGAAATTGTCCAAAAACAGGTTATGTTTATCACTCTTCATAAGCTTTGTCCAATTTGAGTTCAAAATATAATCAAATAGACTAGGAATTTAGGATTTATAGATAAGTTGAAAACCAAATTAAATTAAAATATTTCACCAAGGGCCGGTTTCCGAGCTCGGGATTTAGCTAAGTTCTAGTCTTTGAACAGCTGGAGTCAGAAAATTAGCTTTCCAAAACGGGGCGTAGTCGCAGCTTTTATAACAGTAGTCACAATTTTTATTTTCTCATTTCTATAATTGGAATTGTTTTTCCTTGACGAAATTAAACATTTCTGAATAATTCAAAATAGCTGAAACTTTACATCATTTCCTCTCCATTTTATTCTGTGTTTAATTTTCTAGTGATTTGGAACTAAATTCAAATGTGACTTTGACAATGATTACGACTACGCCCCGTTTCGGAAATCCAATTATTGGTTTGGGAGTTGTGAAAAGAAATGATATCAGGCTTACAACAGTGGTGTTGTGAATGAAGCTTGCGTGGTAGCATACATTGCCCCTGAATTCGCTTGAAGTCACTATGACCGATGAATAAGATATCAATCACTTTCTCAACAAACTACCATGCTGTTATTAAGAATGAGCTGTAGCATGTGAATCTTAAAAGCTATAAGAAAAATCATAAGCTATAAATTTATTGTTTTCATCATTATTTTAATAATGTCATTATTATGATAATTGAGGAAAAGCAACAGGCCCATTCTCAAAACCATCACTGGTTTCACAAACCATCACTGGTAACTGGAAAATACAGTATTGATCATTGAAAATTTTGTTAGTGGTAATTGTTGATTTCTCTTCATGGTAAAGCTGGAAATTCGGACGAAAAAATCAACTTGACAACGAAATCAATCAGTCATTTTTTATTGTCACATCAACATTCATACATCGCAAGTAATTGCTACAAAAATATAAAAATAGATTCTAAACATCATACACAGTTCTCGGACAATATATTGCTTAGGCTTTCATATTGATATCTTGAGCATCAAACTAATAATATTTCTTTAGCTTACATATTATTAATGAATTGAGCTCCAAGGTCCATAATAACAGTATGCGAGAGTACAGTAGAGATATGTGAGCTTGATAATTTTCAGAATACCTGATTATATTATTTGAAATAACAATAATTATTGAGTATGGCTTTTGAAATATCAATCATGAATCAAGCCTTAAACCTATTTCACAGTATCTCATATCCTAATGGTAACTCTTATTATAATCATGAAATTAAGTCGTTAATTAAACAATAGTTTTAATACGATTGTAATACCCTTCATACATCCACTAACCCAGTATATAGTCACTTGGAGTATCTAAGGCTGTAATTAATCTGTATTCAACTGCATGTTATTGAGTTATGCCAATGAAATTTATTATTTTTCACAAAGACTCGTATATCATCACCCCTTTATCCAGAATTTCAATACTATATTGAACAATAAGAATCCTACTTGGCATGAACAAATTCTAAAGGTGCGTACAGATTTACGCGCCGCGAACATGAGCAATTACTTTTAATCAGCTGATGCCAAGCTTTTTATATCTGTATCTTACCGTTTCTGTAAAAATACAGATATAATCAGCTGATTAAAAGTGAATTGCTCATGCTCGCGGCGCGTAAATCTGTACGCACCTTAATATTGTCTTTGGTCATACCCATAAGGGTACCGTAGTCATAAAATGTCCGCGTTTAGAGTACTGAATGCAGTGTAGATTCTGAGTCTTTATCCAACTGATGAAGACACTAGCCTAATGGAGATTTTTCGATTACAGCATAGGATAATCATTCCCATGTACAACAAATTGCCGAGAAACAAGTTCGGTGTTTTAGTGGTTTCAGTGTGAGTCTGAGTATTTTGTTTAACTTAAATGAAGACATTACGTGGGCATACAAGGAAAATGCACTATGTCCAATTTCTCCAAACTTTGATTTCTTATAATTTTCTAATTAATTCTATAAACTATGAATGTTGATAAATGATTATCAAACAAATAAAGAATACTTAATTTTTTGCATTATGACATCATTTTGTGAAAAATCACAATATAAATAAGGATATTATGATTGATGTTGGAAATTAGAAATTGATTTCCTGAGAAATCTACTTCTATGGATTTTCCTTCTATGCCCACGTTACTACATCAATGAGGATATTTTGAGTACAAAAGAACACATAAATCATACCCATGTTTATATCCATAGGTGTAGTCATGAAGTCCATGGGTAGATTAATGGGTGAAATGTTAATTCTTAGTACAATTTAGTTCAACTTATAAAGAAGATATTACCACATTAATGAGTTCTGTCCGATTCATAAGAACAAATTAGTCAAGATATTTTAATCATACCCATGGGGATAGTCATAGAATCCATGGGCAAAATTTTGGGTGCACTGTCTATTTAGAGTAGTTGAATTAAAGAAGACAAATTAAGATTTCAAGTATCCTGTTCAACTTAAGGAGAAGACTTTATCAATGGAGATATTTCGAATACAACATACCCATGTCCATTATACCCATCTGGATAATCATAAAGTATATGGGCTAAATTTTGGGCGCACTGTCTATTTAGAGTATTTTGTTCAATTTAAAAAACAAATTAGGATTTCAAGTATTCAACTTATGAAGAAGACATTATCAATGGAGATATTTCGAGTACAACATACCCATGTCCATTATACCCATCTGGATAATCATAAAGTATATGGGCTAAATTTTGGGCGCACTGTCTATTTAGAGTATTTTGTTCAATTTAAAAAACAAATTAGGATTTCAAGTATTCAACTTATGGAGAAGACTTTATCAATGGAGATATTTCGAGTACAACATACTCATGTCCATTATACCCATCTGGATAATCAATCATAAAGTATGTGGGCTAAATTTTGGGTGCACTGTCTATTTAGAGTACTTTGTTCAACTTAAGAAAACAAACTAGCATTTCGAGTATTCTATTCAACTTACGGAGAAGACTCTATCAATGGAGATATTTCGAGTACAACATGCCCATGTTCATTTTTCCCATCTGGATAATCATAAAGTATATTGGCTAAATTTTTGGTGCACTGTCTATTTAGAGTATTTTGTTCAATTTAAGAAGACAAATTGGGATTTCAAGTATTCTATTCAATATATGGAGAAGACTTTATCAATGAAGATATTTCGAGTACAAGAGTGGATAATCATACCCATGACCGTACCCATGTCCATACCCATATGGGTAGTCATAAAGTCCATGGGCAGAGTAGTAAGGTGCTGCATAGGTCTTAATGATGGGTGCAGAGTACTTGACGATAGGTGCATGGTGGTAGGGCACCTTAACACAGGGTGCGACACTTTGTAGGTGTTTGAGTAAGAATGGGCGACCGGTGTATGGGCAACTGCCACTGATGAAACTGTCTTGACGATTGGGGCGTGCCCATAGTGGGCAGGGGCGTAGTGGGCCCCATAGACTGGCAAGGGGGCCGCCACAAGGGGCTCGCCTAGGTAGCCCGCGTTAACTGATGCCACGCTCAGGACAACTACAGATACAATCTGCAACAAAATGGAAAAACATGTTATCAAGCGAGCAGTTTCTGTAAATCTGTTTATATTTATATGTTTTTATATCTGGTTATATATGTTCAACGGATCTCGAAAACGGCTCTAACGATTTTCACGAAATTTGGAACATAGTAGTTGTATGACATATAAATTCGATTGTACTAGGTCTCATCCTTTGGAAAACTCGCTGAACGACATTGAGAGCCGTTTGCACAGTGACCGTTTAAACTCAATTTTATTTTGAACTGGATTAAATCCGTATGAAGTATCATTTTGTTATAATGTGATTAATTTCGAGTTCAAGCCAACAGCTGATTGAATTCAGTTTAAGCTTTCACTGTGCAAACGGCCCTTCAAGGATAATCCAATCTTGGCTGAAACAGCTAAGCGAGTGATGATTCTGTGGAAAATCAAAATATCGCATCCCCGAAATTCATAAGCTGACATAAAGACAGCTGTAAAATATAAACACGACCATTTTGGAGAATTGTGCTCTTTTTATCAATAAATAAGAATAACAAGCGAAGCTTGGTGCCCCGATATTGGGTTTTCACATAAGGAATAACTAGCAGTCAACGTAAACAAATCTAGGACAGTGAGTGATAACTATGATTTGCATAGTTATTGTTCGTAGGTGAGAATTAGGCCTCAGGTTCAGGTATAATCAAAACTGATGGGAAAATAAGGCATTGTAATAATTAATTATGATAGAGACAAAAGCAATGTACTTATACATTAGAGTACCAATTTCATTACAAAAGAAAAATAATTAGTAGCCTTCCTATTCATTTATCACCGTACTGATGAGTCAAAGATAATGAGGCAGAAGAAATTTGGTAAGGAACACTAATTACGGTACTGCTAATTAAAACATAAATTGAATAATTACATGAAGTATATTAGTTAGGTACTTGAGCACTTGAGGTTCTCCACTTGAATTCTATCATTTTCACGATGTGTTCCTATTACAAACCAATAATTAAAATGAAATATATTGTTAATTGACCGAGCGAAGTGAGGTCTAAGATTCAAGTCGACGCTTTTGCATTTCTCTTAATGTTAAAGGTTTAAATTTTCTATGTTTTTATGTTGCGCATTTACGGCGAAACGCGGTAATAGATTTTCATGAAATTTGACAGGTATGTTCCTTTTTTAATTGCGCGTCGAGGTATATACAAGGTTTTTGGAAATTTTGCATTTCAAGGATAATATAAAAGGAAAAAGGAGCCTCCTTCATACGCCAATATTACCGTAAAATCAGACTATAGAATTATTTATCATAAATCAGCTGTCTAGTGGACTATAATACTACCCGTTCAAAAACATCGAACATCTTGAAAATTTACCTTCCATCAACGTTAGTAGACAGTTGACTATAATACTACCCGTTCAAAAACATCGAACATCTTGAAAATTGTATCTTTCCATCAACGTTGTAGACAGTTGCAGCCAGACCTGATACAGCGCTCACACTCACATTCCGGACGACACGTCACGGTACGATAGGACAGAAAGCTCTATATTTATTTAGGATTTTTTCTAGACATTTTAAATTGATCAATTATTTATTATTTTTGATAAAACATAACAACAGGTCAATGTAACTAACTGAGCGCGAGGTCTACTGTTCACAGAACTACTAGTATGAAAAAATTTTAAATAATTCTCATAGATCGTTTTTAACTATTTTCAAACTATTTACAGTCCAATTAGACTGTAGTGTCGTTGGAAATAGTTGAAAACGGACTATTAACATGCAGTTCATAATGGATAGACAAATATATGAGTAATTCTCATAGAGTTATATCATACATAGATAAAAGATAGCATAAGAAGAAATCCCATGGTATAGGTCGTTCATGTTCTAAATTGTAAGCCGATTTTTTGGCAACTCAAGCCGATTGATGTCTATTTAATACTGTTTTGTTTGGGTGAGACTGTAAGAACGGCACAGTATGAGAGACTACCTTCTTCACGAAAAAAACTACTAGGACTATTGGCTTGTGTTAACAGTGGAATTTTGAGCATAAACGCCCTATACCATGGATTATGCTATAGTTTCTCTATGGTATCACCGTAAATGATACAATATCAAGACAATATGGTACAGTATCATTTAAACTTGATACACAAGAACATGGGATTGATTTTATTTCCTCAATTGGAATGAAATCAATCCCTCATCACATCTTATAACAACAGTGTTGTTGAAATGAGAATAGTTATCTGATTATCCCACTGTGAAAATAAAAGATAGATATAGCTAGTAAAATTTTATGTTGCTATTTTGTTTTCTATAGTATTGTATTAATTCAATAAGAAGTGTAATTCGAATTTCCTAATGTGGAGGTGAAATCATAATCTAATCATTTTTATGAAAAATTCTTGTAGTATAAATAAATGGGAATCTTCAAGAGTCTATTGTAGACGTAACTTTTCAGTCAACCAATTAGCAAAGACAACTCTAAAGGTAGACAACTAAAGCTCCGTTTGCACCAGAGTTATTAACAAAATGTTAATAACTTAATCCTCATAGATTCTATTAGATTGAACATAGCTTATCATACACATGTTTAAAATAATGTGTCTGTCAAGTTCCGTTCAATCTAATAGAATCTATAAGGATTGAGTTATTAAAATTTTGTTGAACACTTTGGTGTAAACGCAGCTTTACAGCTAATCACACTATTTAATTGGTGGAAATCAAAAAAACTACTTCTCTTGGTCTCAGACTGAGTTGGAAGATGCAGTTTTCCCTGTTGTACGACAGAGAAAAATTACTACAGTGAGGTCCACGTTATAATGGCAGTGTTTGATTAGCAATGGTATTGCTATCCTTGTCTATCATTCAACAAAGCTATCTCTCTTTCCTGCTTTGCTCTGTTGCCAGATCGCCTCTAACAATGTAGAATTAATGATTGAATGACAAGATGTTTCATCTTAATTATGAAATTATTGACAAATATATTTGCTTGCTCAATAAAATATAATTGATTATTTTAAACGAGAATGAACAGTTAGTATTACATCAATATACCTGTATCAGCTAGAGTCTATAGATATATAAGCTCCGTTGTCTCCTATCGAGTCGGAAACGTTGTCTCCTATCTTTCTCCACTGCCATTATAACGTGGACCTCATTATAGATACATCAAATGATTAGGCTAAGCGGTGAGCCACTAAGGCATTAACAAGGCATTAAGACGTTCACAGACTATAAAATAGCCTCAATGAGCGTGACAGGTATTCCAAGTCGCTCAGTATTTCGTAGTATTCCATTTCATTCATTGCTTTCATTCATTCACTTCTTTTCAGATTAGTTCAGACTTGACCCACATAGATGGACGTCTCTGTAATGGTTAGGTCGACTGACCATTGAGGAGTACTCATTCTTTTTGTTAGATTTCTTTTATGTTATTCTTTTCTCTGTGTTCAATCCATTTACTGGATCCTTTTTCATGTTCATTTCTAAATAACTGCGCAAATATATTACGTGAGTCATCAATATAGGAACCTTGTTTCAAGGTTCAAAGTATGATTGATGGTTATAACTAGTAGTTCTGTGAGCAGTAGACCTCACGCAGTATTCTCATCCACAAGTACCTGATTGAAACTATAGACCTTATGGAAATACAGCAATAGACTGGCTTCTCCACACATCTGTGTAATCACTTGTCAGCTGATTTATGATGAATAATTCTATAGTCTGATTTTTACTTCATTATTGGCGTATGAAGGAGGCTCCTTTTTCCTTTTATATTATCCTTGAAATGGAAAATTTCCAAAAAACTTGTACATATGTCGACGCGCAATTTAAAAAGGGAACAAACCTGTCAAATTTCATGAAAATCTATCACCGCGTTTCGCCGTAGATGCGCAACATATAAACATTTTAACATTAAGAGAAATGCCAGACCGTCGACTTGAATCTTAGACCTCACTTCGCTCGGTCAACTATGCTACTATTACTCTACTTCTGATTATTTAACCAAATGTTACATGATAATAGTGAGGTCCACGTTATAATGGCAGTGGAGAAAGATAGTAGAAACAACGTTGCCGATCCTCTGTCTTGGCAATATCTTAGCTGATACAGGTTTATTGATGTAATATTAACTGTTTATTCTCGTTTAGAATAATCAATTATATTTATTAAGCGAGAAATTATATTTTTCAATAATCTCATATTGAATTTCCATAATTAAGATGAAATATTTAGTTGATTGATTATTAATTCTACATTGTTAAAAATCGACCTCATTTAATTGAGAATCTATGTGAAAAATTTCAAGTTGATCAGTCCAGAAGTTGAGACGTAAAGATGCGTCAAACATAATTTCCTATCCCGTAAGTGTATAAGCCAGTTCTTTTCTTTATTATAGTATAGAAGACTTAATTTTAGAATTATAATACTGAAGATTCGACTCCAATTAATAAGGTGACTAGATAGAGTTCTTCATTCATGTATGTAACGTTAAAGCATACTGATAACCTGATGAATAAAACACAGATAAAACAAAATTATTATTTTCAAAATTCGGGATATTAACATCAATTTGTTGGTTTTGTGTGTAGTTCCTCACACAATCATTTCCAAGAAAAGTGTATTTTGAGTGAATTCATCATTTTCGAATGGAAGCATTTGAATGAAATCTATACAATAATAAAGGAAAGAAATGGCTTATACACGTACGGGATAGGGAAATTATGTTTGACGCATCATCATGTCTGAACTACTGGACTGATTAAGTTGAAATTTTGTATATAGATTTCCAATTGACCGAGAATGGTTATAGGACTATTTTCAATTCTCCAATATTTCATGACGTCAAGTTTTCAGTTTGTGAAGTTTCAAAATAAGCCCTTGCAAAGCACGAGTTACCTGCTACTCATCAATATAGTAGGTTCACCAACTACTAGGAGACCTGTCTAAACAACTTGAAACCAAAGACTGTTTACTTGAATGGGCGTTTCTGGTGTAGCTAACTGGTGGCAAGTGGAATCAGTGGTATAATTGGCCGAAATCCTTGACTGGACTTCTGTTGCTAGGCCTACAATTATCGCGTCCTCATCTGGTGGCCTCCAACCTCCGACTGGGCCCGGCCAGCAACCTCCATCTGGGCCCGCTAAGAGGAAGCTGGCTGGGTCACTATTGGCTTGGCCAATCCATGAAACCATGAAGAATCCACGAGCATCGGCTTAGTATGATTCACTAATAGCTGTCAGTTACCGGGTCACCGTTTGCCAATACATGAAGGATCCACGAAGATTGACTCAGCATTGATAAGACTTACTTTCTATTGTCAGAATTCCTTAGGAAATGACTTGATTGCTTCTAATTCAACCGATGCCGTCAGTTGGAAGTGAATCACAACCCGGCAGACGAGGTGAGAATTAGGCGCGATGGTCAACGCGAATCGCTTTCTCAATATTGGTCACGACTGTCAAGGTCGTGTTATCTGTCTCTCTCACTCCCTCCTCTTGACTTCTTCACACTTTCTTTGTCAACCACTCTCACTCTCACTCTCTCTCTCTTTTTTACTCTCTCTCTCTCTCCCTCTTTGGTAGAGAGTTACTGGGAAGGATATTTGGAATATTCTTTCCGAAGAATGAACATTTATGTCTCCAAAGCTCCGACAATTTATGTACATACAAAACAATATTATTTAAAAGGAATTTCCGAATTGCATTCTTTTTTCTTATCATGTCTAATAATTTATTTTTAGTTTCTATTATATGAATTCATCTAAAATTTTGCTTTGTTGTAAGCTATTATATATAAATGTATAAGCCAGTATATATTGCAATCCACATAAAAAAGTACTTAATCAATCAATCTCCCTCTCTCTCTTAATAAATTAACGTTTTGGTAGAGAGTTAGTGGGAAGGATATTTTTAATATTCTTTCCGAAGAATGGACATTGATATGTCGAAATCTCCGCCAATTTATGTAGATGCATAACAATATTATTTTTAATTATTACAAATTGTTTTTTTCGTATCGTATACAGTTCAATAATTATTTCTTAGTCTATATTATGCAAATTCATCTATAATTTTGCTGTATTATAAGCTATTGTATATAGTGTATAAGCCAGTATATATTGTAATCTACATAAAAAACGTGCTTAATCAATCAATCACTCTCTTTCTCTTCAACTCTCTGTCTCTCATACTATCACTGTATTTCTCACTCTATCTCTATTTTTCTATTGGTTCTTCCACATTGCGCCTCCTCCTGTTTTCATATCCTAGTCTCTTAACTGTGGTCAATCTATAGAAACTGTGAGATGAGAACAAACTTCTATAAATTTGAACAGGGTGTTTCAGAAAAACGGAAAATTTTGAAAGTTGAATGATTTCAATTAAAACAAATCTTTAAATAAAGTTTTTCATATCATTCAATAGTAAAAATAATGCCATTTTAGAATAAATAATAACCGTAACAATATTTTCTGGTATGTTCCTTTTCTACCCAAATATTCCTGTAGTCTCTTCATCATATTGTCCCCATGGTTTGACGTAACATTACAACTGGAATTTGAAATCGCTTTTCGAATCTTGGCTTTCGATTCTTCCGTTGTTGCAGAATTGAAAGCCAAGATTCGAATTCCAGTTGTAATGTTACGTCAAACCATGGGGACAATGTGATGAAGAGACTACAGGAATGTTTGCGTAGAGAAGGAATAGACCTGCAAGATGTAATTTTCAAGAAATAAATGTTACGGTTAGTATTTATTCTAAAATGGCATTATTTTTACTATTGAATGAAATGAAATGAAATGAATGATATGAGAAAAGTTATTCAAAGATTTGTTTTACTTGAAATTATTTAACTTTCAAAATTTCTCGTTTCTCTGAAACACTCTGTACAAACCATCAGAGGAACGGGGGTTTATTTCATTATTTAAAGAGTTTTCTCCTAGAAATTTTCAGGTGAACAAGGCAATCTATACAAAACTCTCAAGATTGGACATCTCCAGATCGGAGTTAGAATAAATTAATGTAATCAGACTCAACAAGTCAATGTATCAGAGTCTCATTTAGATTTATTCCCAACTGTAAATAGAATCGTAGATCCGATTCAGAATTCCAAAATCAATTTCCTATATTCTCAAAAAAATTAATCAAAATTGCACTTACCAGTGACAACATGTTGCTAGATGAAAATCTCCTACGATCTCTTGAAGAAGCACTGTACCTAACCAACCTCAGTGTGATAACGTGTAGGAGTATGCTAGCTTTTATATAGGTACATTCTTCATTCAATTATCCTCTTCCATCCTTCGTTATCTCTGTTTATCCTTCGCGGTATCCTGCGCCAACAATGCATGTCGTGTATTTCCCACATGCAAGTTTTCAGTTGCCTGTGTGCTAAGTACCAATTTACACACACAACACCGTTTAGTCTTCATAATAATCAAGGTCCCCGATAACGTGAACCAGGTTCGATTAATTATGGAGAATACTGATGGTATGTTTGTCCTATATTCACTTTGGATCATTCTCCATTGTACCATATAGTTTATATTTATTCCATTATAAGGTATAATATTGATGTTATTAAACCATTATATGAGGTTTATAATATTGATGTTCTATATCATATTGGAATCACTTCTAGTCCTAAATTTATTGTATCGATGATATTTAAACTATAAGCATAATATCCTCCATGCTATATGATATTTTGCAAGCACCATGTTATATGATATACTTTTGACTGTGTTTAAAGTTATAGTTACCTAAAATCATGTTAGTCTTAGTTACATCTTTATAGTAAAGTTATTTGTTATACTATTATTAGTTGAAAAATATAATCTCATTCTACTCTTATATCCAAGATCCAGTATTGTTTCAGTAATACCGTAGGTCTATTCTCTATTACCACACTGTACCATTGTAGAAGAAAGTGAGTGTACAAATGAAGACGGAAAGTGACCAATGTCACCTGACTGTACAGCTCTGCTCTGCTCCAGTTTAGAGTGGTGTTATGTTAGGAGAAGAAGAAGAAGAAGAGAAGAAGAAGAAGAAGAAGAAGAAGAAGAAGAAGAAGAAGAAGAAGAAGAAGAAGAAGAGAAGAAGAAGAAGAAGAAGAAGAAGAAGAAGAAGAAGAAGAAGAAGAAGAAGAGAAGAAGAAGAAGAAAGAAGAAGAAGAAGAAGAAGAAGAAGAAGAAGAAGAAGAAGAAGAAGAAGAAGAAGAAGAAGAGAAGAAGAAGAAGAAAAGAGAAGAAGAAGAAGAAGAAGAAGAAGAAGAAGAAGAGAAGAAGAGAAGAAGAAGAGAAGAAAGAAGAAGAAGAGAAGAAAGAAGAAGAAAGAAGAAGAAGAAGAAGAAGAAGAAAGAAGAAGAAGAAGAAGAAGAGAAGAAGAAGAAGAAGAAGAGAGAAGAAGAAGAAGAGAAGAAGAGAAGAAGAAGAAGAAGAAGAAGAAGAAGAAGAAGAAGAAGAAGAAGAAGAAGAAGAAGAAGAGAAGAAGAAGAGAAGAAGAAGAAGAAGAGAAGAAGAAGAGAAGAAAGAAGAAGAAGAAGAAGAAGAGAGAAGAAGAAGAAGAAGAAGAAGAAGAAGAAGAAGAAGAAGAAGAAGAAAGAGAAGAAGAAGAAGAAGAAGAAGAACGAAGAGAAGAAGAAGAGAAGAAGAAGAAGAGAGAAGAAGAAGAGAAGAAGAAGAAGAAGAAGAAGAAGAAGAAGAAAAAAGAAGAAGAAGAAGAAGAAGAGAAGAAGAAGAAGAAGAAGACAGGAGGAGAAGAAGAAGACAGGAGGAGGAGAAGAAGAAGAAGAAAAGAAGAAGAAGAAGAGAAGAAGAAGAAGAGAAGAAGAAGAAAAAGAAAAAGAAAGATGATCTTGATCCACATGTCTCAAGTTTGCAACAGCTTCGGATAAGGAGATGACCTTAGCGCTAAGTGTCAACCAAAACAGACACACCTCAATCTTGGCTAAGGTCAAGATTGGCAATGAATTAATTAGTACAACGTTTTCTTCTAATTCTGTTATTATCTATATAATTATAAGCGAGTTCTAATCACAGCTCTAGCCGTCTCTGGCATATGGCATACCATCTTTACAATCTCTTTCATTCAGATTTCTGTTGTCCTCTATTATAATAAGAGAGAGTAGGGTTGTGTTTGTTCGTTTGTTCGCATCAAAAAATGCCAACTTGAGGATTGCAAACCGGAAAAACGGGAATGATTTAGATCTCCAAGTTTTGCACATCAATTCTCGTGCAAGATTTCATCACGTAAAGTTTTCAGTTCGTCAATTTTCAAAATAGACCCTTGTGGAGCACGGGTTTCCTACTAGAGTCAAAATAAACTGTACATATCTACTGTTATTGAGTCACTTATTACTCATGGTATTGAGACTCTCGTTTTAACTTCAGCATCTAATCACTACTTCTCGAATTTTGCTCTTTGCTCCGCCGTTATTTTATTTATACATTGATATATTTATTCATTCATTTGTTTATTTATTCATACATTGAGAGATATAATATCATTCTCAACTATGAATAAGTGGGGAAGGAAATTATTTTCTCTCAGTTTACTACATTCTTATCTTTTCTGAACGACTTTTCTTCATCTTCTTCTTCTTCTTCACTTTGATTTTTGCAGCCTACAGTTCAAATTATTTCTTCTCTTCATCAAGGTTTCCTCTCTTTATTGACCGAACAAAGTGAGGTCTAAGATTCAAGTCGACGGTTTGGCATTTCTCTTAATGTTTAAATGTTTATATGTTGCGCATTTACTGCGAAACGCGGTAATAGATTTTCATGAAATTTGACAGGTATGTTTCCTTTATTAATTGCGCGTCGACGTATATACAAGGTTTTTGGAAATTTGCATTTCAGGATAATAAAAAGGAAAAAGGAACCTCCTTCATACGCCATATTGGAGTAAAAATCAGACTATAGAATTATTATTCATCATAAATCAGCTGACAAGTGATTACACAGATGTGTGGGAAGCAGTCTATTGCGGTATTTCCATAAGTTCTATAGTTTCAATCTGTGTAGATGAAGAATACTGCGTGAGGTCTACTGTTTGACAGAAACTATATCCAACTAGCAGGAAACCCGTGCTCTTCAAGGGTCTATTTTAAAACTTGACAAACTGAAAGTTTGATGTAATGAAATCTTGACGGTTTTAAAATAGGCCCATAAGCATCCTTGGTTAATTAAGAATCTGAATGCAAAATTTAAAGTTAATCAGTCCAGTCATGAGGTGGCAAATATAATTTTTCTATCCCGAACGTGTATAGTCAGTCTTTGTTTATTATAGTATAGATATTATTATCCTATCTTCATATCTAGGTATTCTCTCTTCGACCCTGTGTAATGAAGCATTCTCTTCTCTTTCCCCTGCAACTGTTTCATTCTTCTTTTAGGATATATATTATATCAACTGCTTCTATTTTACCCCTTCAAAATCACTCATCATTTTTCTTCTCGCTCACTCTCATGAACGTTCTTCCTCCTCTCCCAAGTCCTTCCTTTCCATTCTTCTTTATCATCACCTTCTTTTCATTCCACTTCCTTTTCAACCATTCCTTCATCCATGTAAATTTTCTTCCTAATTCGCCACCTTGTATTTTTTCTCGTCTACTTTTTGGTTCTCCTACTTCTTTTTCTTATTCATACTTATCTTGCCGTAGGTTTCTCATTCATCTACTTCTATCTGGTTCTTTTCATTCTTCTTCTCTTCCTCCTCCCCCTTCTGATTCTTCACTTTACTCTCTTCATCCTTCTTCCATTCCTTTTCCTCTCCTTCTTTTTTTCCCTTTCTTTCCATACTCCATAGTTTTCTCCTTTCCCTGTCTTCTCCTTTCCCAGCTTTTTCTCTCTCTTTCCCTTTTCAACCTCTTTACTCCCCAATTTTACTTCTCCTTCTCGTTCACCAAGTTCTTTTCTCAGTTTTTACTTCTTCTCTTCTTCAACTCCTTTTTTCCTGCTGGTTTTCCCTTTCTTCTTTCCCTCTTCTCCTTTTTTCTATCTTCTTCTTCGCTCTTCTTTCACCATTTCATCTTAGCCTATCTCTTTTTTCTCTTCATATTCTTGCACTTCCACTCCATATTTAGTTCCACACTGACGTCGGTCAACTACGCCCAAGTATCTCCAACTTTTTTCATTGTGGTTTTTACAAAGCATGACACCAAACTGGTCAAGGTTTGTCGTTGAATAACATCATTCACTATCTATGTTAAATTTATGCTAATTTATCAATGTAAAGTTCAATAAACGAATAAAATTTGCTGGCATTCCATATTCGACAAACCGGATTTCAGGAGGAAAGTATTCTGCTAAATTAAATTAAATGTTCTATGCGAATCAGCCGTAGTATATAGCGCCTACACTTTTAAAATCGAATCATGTTCTGTTTCATATTATATGCTATAATTATAATAATTATATCATGACATCTTTTTGGTACAAGCTATGTTTTCTGAATATAAGAAGTTGGTCAAGGTTGATCTCTTTTTGCTGGACATTGATATAGGCCTACTTGCAATTTATTGCATTCATTTCAGTTTACATCAACATGTTTGTTTCTTTGTTCAATGCACAGGAGTGATATTGAATATTCCTTTTTGATTCGAAGTAAATGAATATCTCGTCACAGTATGCGTGTATTGGTCAAGAATATTGGAGAGAAGTTGATCCATGGAATTATATTAAACTGTTTTTGTCCTGCAAAACTATTTCCTATTTTGGTGATAATAATGTGAAATATCACTTTTATGTTTAGTGCTGGAGCATCTTAATTCGAAAATCTACTTTGTGAAAATAATTAAAGACTGAAAATTTTGTAAAGTGAACAACTACAAGACTTAATCTATTTCAGACTATGTGTAACCTTATCTAAATTTGGGAGAGGAATAGCACAAGGTTACCTTATTTTTCTCTCCCTATCATTTCGATAATGTACTTGTTGTATGAATCAATCAATCAATAAAGGAAAAAAATCAATAAATGAAAGGAGGTTTACATTCTGCTTTGAACAAATCGAAACACACTATTACAGAACTTCAGTTACATAACTTCTCTTCAACGGACATAACAACTGTAGCCTATCTATATATACTATTATCTACATCTCAGCATACAGTTCAGACTGGGAATAAATCTAGAATAAATCAAGATTCATCTAACAATAACATGTATTAAGCCATGTATTAAGCCTGGTTTTCACTAGTAGAGTTAGTGGTAGAGTACCTAACTGGCATACTAACTCTACCGTTTTAACTCTACTCTACTTACTTGGTCGAGTAACTGTTTTCACTACAATTTAGAATAGTAGTTAAAGTGTGTTGTCTAGTGAACAGAACTAACCTCAAAATGCCATGAATCCTACTCTACTGTACTAGCTCGAGACTGTTTTATTTAGCGTAGTAGTGGTAGAGTAGAGTAAGACGCGATGGTGGGGGAAGGCAAGTGGTAGAGTACTATCCCACGGTGCTATCCCACTCTACTCTACTAAAAACTAGTACTCTACCATGACTCTACTCTGCCGAGAACGTTTTCATTGGGGGAGTTCACAAGATAGTTAGTACTTGCCCGTGGAACTCTACCACTAACTCTACTAATGAAAACCAGGCTTCATAGTGTGATTGGGATTCACGTTCTAAATTATTATAGTCAGCATCTGATGAAGATTGGTCGACTAATTATAAGTGATGTATAATACATGATAGATGGTGATGATTAATTATTGACCGAGCGAAATGAGGTCCAAGTATCAAGTCGACGGTTTGGCATTTCTCTTTATGTTTATATTCATGTTTTTATGTTCCGCATTTACAGCGAAACGCAGCAATAGATTTTCATGAAATTTGACAGGTATGTTCCTTTTTGAATTTCGCGTCAACGTATACATAAGGTTTTGTAAAATTTTGCATTTCAAGGATAATACAAAAGGAAAAGGAGTTTCCTTCGAACACCAATAGATATTACCGTAAGAATCAAACTATGGAATTATTCATCATAAATCAATTGTCTAGTGGACTATAATACTACCCGTTCAAAAACATCGAACATCTGAGAATGTATCTTTCTATCAACGTTAGTAGACAGTTGTCTACTAATTTTGTCTCTCCATAATCTGAGGCCATATTATTGAAAAGAAATATTGATTTCTAAAATCATGAAAAGTGAGAAATGAAGTTTGTAGGAAATCAGCACTATGGTAGTTTATTTTGTCAATTTCAACACACCGATTTTCTGCCAACACGACAACCAGAATGTTCTCTGATGGGTTGATTTGATTGGCGTATTGACGGCAGCCAGACCTGATAACAGCGCTCACACTTACATTCCGGGACGACACGTCACTGTACGATAGGACTCTATGTTTATTTAGGATTTTTTCTAGACATTTTAAATTGATCAATTAATTATTTATTAATTTTTAAGAAAACATAACAACAGGTCAATGTAACTTACTGAGCGCGAGGTCTACTGTTCACAGAACTACTAGTAAATTATGTAAGTGACGATGTACAAAGAATAAAAATCATGAGAACTTCTCACATGAAATGAACACTACATTTACAACATTTATAACTGCAACAGTGCAACTATCACATATCTCTATAGAATAACTCAACTATTTATTCAATTACTGTAGCTGAAACTATATACCCATACTAGTATCAGTAACTGGCTTCAATTTATTCTTCGTAATCCATTTCTTATTGCATTGAGTTCTGTTGCAATGAGTCATTATAGATCAAGGTGGAGTGCCCATCAAGCTCAATTAAATAGGATAAAACAGCACAATTGGTTTGAAACTTGACTGGAGCAGGCCTATCTGTGCAACGGCTCAATTCAGATTAGAAATGCAATGGATAATTTCCTCTCCAAGGTCTTGAGAGAGTGATTGTAATTATTGGTGTGTTCCTCTGGTACAATTGAGATACGATTGGAATGCGAGATTTCAATCGGAATAAAATTAAAATTATAGAATGATTGGAGTTCAAACACAATCAGTGTGATTGAAAGTCATAGAGTATTTAATCGATTAAATATACTAGTAGTTCTGTGAACAGTAGACCTCACGCAGTTTTCTCATCCACAAGTATCTGATGTCACCTGTTGTAGTTGATTCAGTTGAATCATAATTTACTCTTAAAAACTGTTATTTGTTTTCTCCAAGATCAAAAACTCACTTATGTTAATGAACTCAGTTCATGTTTGAATTTGTATCCCATATGAATAATGAATAATCCACTTATCAGCTGATTGATTATAAATAATTCTATAGTCTGATTGATCAAAGTAGATGATAATATATTATATAGTGATATCAGAGTATGGAAGAATTCCTTTTCCTTTCATATTATCCTTGAAATGCAAAATTTCAAAAAACCTTGTTCATAGATCGACGCACAGAAAAGGAATATTCCTGCCAAGTCTCATATAATTCGATCAACGCGTTTGGCCGTAAATGCGTTACATACACATGTACGTACATACATACAGACGAAAGAAACTCCGAATGAAAACAAAGACCTCACTGAGTTCGATCAAAAATTGTGGAATGATTGGAGTTCAAAAACAATCCAGTGTTTGAAGATAGAAGATTCTATTAGAAGCTAACAGGCAACCCATACTCCGCAAGGGTCTATTTTGAAACTTGACAAACTGAAAACTTGTAATGAAATCTTGAAGAATTGAAGTAGGTCTATAACAATCTTCGGTTAATATGCAAAATTTCAAGTTAATCAGTCCATAGTTCAGACGTGATGATGCGTGAAACATAATTTTCCAATCCCGTACGTTGTATAAGCCAGTTCTTTCCTTTTCATAGTATAGATTAGCGAGTTCCTAATATATTAGCCCATAGACCATCTCTTTAATCTATTTTTATTTTAATTAGGAAGAGAAACCGTTTTGGGTTCATCCTGTTGATTCTCTCCCAATCGTTAATCTTATATTAATAAACTGACGGAGACCAAGCACTTTGTTCAATGTGTAATGACAGATTGAAGGACACATATCATTTCTTAGGAAGATGTTCTATTTTATCAGAAATTAGATGGGAGGTTTGGGGTAAACGTGAATTGACCGAGCAGCAAGTAATAGAGCAGTTAAATGGTGAGAGCTGGGAGAAATTAATAAAATATATGAGAATTGCATGGAAATTTCGCTCGCAACTCATTGAGGAATTTAACACTGAAATAGAGATAAGATAGGAATTTAGAAATAAGAAGATCACAATGATTGATTAATTATAATATATATATTATATCTATTATTTTGTAATTTCTTTCTCAGGTTTCCAGATAAAATGTAAATAAAATGTATGTATGATTTAAAAAATAAAGAAAAATTGTATTACTTAAAAGCCAACTCCTGGCAGACGGCCGTGTGACCATTGCTGTAAAAAATGTATTCTTTTCAACGATGAATTATGTAAGAAAGTGAAATAAAGATTAAAAAAAATCATTAATTTTATATAGTGATTGAGAAATGAAATAAATGAATAATAATAGCGAAATCCTCTACATAACGATCTACCACCTTCCTCCGTGATAGTGTAAAGCTTTACCTACTTTGTTCACATCTCCCTGTCCTTTGGCTGTTTGCATTAATCAGTTCAGTAGTTCAGACTTCATGATGCGTCAAACATAATTTTGCTATCCCGTACGTGGAAAGCCAGTTCTTCATTTCATTATAGTATAGATTATTAAGGAACTGACAAAATATTTTCTATTCCACCTCAATTTATGGGGAAATTCACCAATATTTCTATGTCTTTTGTGAACTTAATGATAAAATTAAATGAATTTTCTAATGATAATGTGACT
Source organism: Nilaparvata lugens (assembly GCF_014356525.2). NCBI lineage: Eukaryota > Metazoa > Arthropoda > Insecta > Hemiptera > Delphacidae > Nilaparvata > Nilaparvata lugens. The sequence goes on from NC_052508.1 coordinate 6,186,440, forward strand.
GTTAAATGAAATAAATAATTGAACTTCCAATTACTCATTACATTCATTTGAGCACTAGCCGTCAGGCTCGCTTCGCTCGCCATATCCGTCTAGCCAGGGGCTCCGGCCCCTGGACCCCCGACTGGATGTCCAAGAATAAGATATAAACAGACATTGACGCCTGCATTTTTCATTGAGCATTCTTATCATATGTTAGGACGATCCAGTCGGGGGACAGACTAAACGTCTGGCTAAACGGATATGGCGAGTGAAGCGAGCCTGACGGCTAGTAATATAATATTACCAGGAATAGCTCTGATTGAAGTTGCAGTGCCCAATCAATTTTTCCGCGATAAATGCATTTCAATCTTCTACTTGGTGCCAACCTAACAAAGTCAACTCAACTTAATGCCAATCTGACAAAATTATTAATTCAGTTACCAGTTAACAACTGTTTCGAAGAGGTACTCCCTCTAGATTATAGTTCTATATAACATATGGTATGGCCTTTTTTCAATTATAATTAAGAGAATAAGAGAATAACATGCTAAAAGACGAACTTTAATCCTTAAAAAACACCCTTAGAGTTAAAATATTGCCAAAAGATTTCTTAGTGCGCCTCTTAAGGGCCAACTGAACATACCTACCAAATTTGAACGTTTTTGGTCCGGTAGATTTTTAGTTCTGCGAGTGAGTGAGTGAGTGAGTCAGTCAGTCAGTCAGTAGGTGAGTGCCATTTCGCTTTCATATATATAGATTGATATTCAGAATTATATTGTTCGTTTGCACATATATTCGATCATTTTTGTTCCGTACTCTATCAACCACCAAGGAAGTAATAAAGAAACAAGGCTGCTCCATTTCAAAACCTTTCCATCACCACTTCTTTGTATCAAATGACCTCTACTGATCCACCATATATCAATAGGGACATACATGAATCAGAGAGAAGTTATTACTATACCCTTATCTTAGAGGTTAGATCTTCCCTTATCCCTGCATGAATGCAGCAATTACCCATAATATACCCACAATTACCAGCAATATACCCACAATTATAACAACTTGATTCCAGTTTTATTTCCATCGTGGAATTTATTATGATTTCTACCATAGAGAGATTTTGATTTACTCCAAAGTTGTCAGTATTCCTCATAGATGACGTCAAAGCTTCCTATTAAATCAATGCTGACATTTTGAAGAGAATCCTACTATAGTGAGGTACACGTTATAATGACAGTGGAGAAAACTAGGAGAACAACGTTGCCGATCCTCTGTCTTGTCATTGTCTTCTATAGACGGTAGTTGATACAGGTTTATTGATGTAATATTAACTGTTCATTCTCGTTTAAGATAATCAATTATATTTTATTGGGCAAGCAATTGTATTTTTCAATAATTTCATAATGAATTTTCATGATAATTGAGATAAAATATTTTTTTATGAAATTGACATTGTATTTTTTATATAATGAAAAAATCTACGGTTTAAATCGAACGTTTTTTTTAATAAAACTTGAACATTAATGACTAATCTTAAAAAATCTGGTGTGGCACACTCACACAACTTTCCTTGCCTTTATGAAAATTGATCACTCGACGCTAGTGTTCCCGCGCATCTCAAGTCTACTATTCAAAGATCTAAGCCAGCTGGTGACAGGACAATAACGCTGCAGACACATGAAGTCTGCCATCTCTTCATAGTGAATGATTTAATAGAATCAACACTTGCCAACAGTTTGCAAATTGAATAATCTTATTTTCTGGAACTTCGAGCTTATTTTCAATTTTAGGTGAAAATGTTACTCAATATTAATTGTAGAGATTTTTATGCTCAATCTTTTCCACTTGAAATTTTTTGTTTGAATTGTATCTGAAGCCTGATAATTGAGAATCTAAAATCAAACTTTGCATAGATGAGGCATTTTTTCTGAAATTTTTACAAATATGGGACTTGTGGCAGTTGATAGAGCTTATCAATGACTATTTTTGGTATAAATTTGTTCAGAATCGTTGGAGCCGTTTTCGGAAAAATCGCGAAAAACCCTGTTTTTAACAACATTTTCTCCATTTTAGCCGCCATATTGAATTGCATTTGATCGAAATTGTTCGTGTCGGATCCTTATATTGTAATGACCTTGGGTTCCAAATTTCAAGTTATTCCGTTATAGGGGAGATGAGTTATCGTGTACACAGACGCACATACACTCATACACACACACACACCACACACACCACACACACACACACACACACACACACACACACACACACACACACACACCACACACACCACACACACACACACACCACACACACACCCACAACACCACCACACACACACATGCGCACACACACACACACACACACACACACATACAGACCAATACCCAAAAACCACTTTCTTGGACTCAGGGGACCTTCAAACGTAAAGAAATTTAGAAATTGGTGTACCTTAATTTTTTTCGGGAAGCGATACTTTCAAAAAAAATAACAAACTTTTTCTGGGAAGGGATGCCAAGGTGACGAATGTTAATGCATGGAATGGTAGCCATGAAGGGGATCCCCTTCATATTGTGTTGATAAATTATTAATTATGAATTGTTAAAAGACGATCAGGCAACAGAGCAACGTGAGAAAGAGATAGCGCTATCCGTTTTGTTGAATGATAGACAAGGATAGCAATACCATTGCTAATCAAACACTGCCATTATAACGTGGAGCTAAAATGGAGACTATCATTGCCTTTGCAATAACCTTCCCAACCGGGAAACATTATCCAGAGGGCTGAGATAAGATCCAGTGAATCAGAAGAAATCAAATTAGATCATTGATCAGCCAATCATATTCACCACAGGTAGTCGGTTACTCTGCAGGGTCGAGGAGTTTCTATAGACACTAAAATACATGAATATGGCACTGAATTGCTGGTACAAGATTGTTGTAATTATGATTGTAATAATCATAATGCTCGTCCCTCATATAAGGAACACCTAAGACGTCCTACGAAGATGAAGTGGAAGAGGTGGAAAAAACAGAAGGAGAAGAAGAATAAGTAGAAGACATAGAATATGAAGAAGGAGAAGGACAACGAGAAGAACGGTGAAGAAAAAGAATGAAGTAGAGGACATAGAATATGAAGAGGGAGAAGGAGAACGAGAAGAACGGTGAAGAAAAAGAAGAAGAAGGAGAATATATTCACGGCCACATAAGTATGAGACAGTTACAAAAGGACGAAAAGACGAGTCAAGAGAAGAAGGATAAGAAGAAGAAGGCGAAGGAGGAGGAGAAGGAAAAGGAAGAGTGGAAGGAGAAAAAGGAAAAGAAGGAGATGAAGGAGAATGTGGAGGAGGACGACGCGGAGGAGGAGGAAGAGATATAGGATAAGAATAAGAAGGAGGGGAGAATAATAATATATTTATAGCCACAGAAGGATGAGACAGCTACAGAAGGACGGAAAGAAGAGGCAAGAGCAGAAGGAGAAGAGGAAGAAGGACGAGCAGAAGAAGGGGTTAAAAAAGAAGAAGAAGAAGATGAAGAAAAAGAAGAAGAAGAATATATTCACCGTCGAAAAAGGATGGACAGTTACAGAATGATGGGAAGAAGAGGCAAGAGAAGTAGGAGAAGGAGGAGAAGAAGAAGAAGAAGAAGAAGAAGAAGAAGAGAAGAAGAAGAAGAAGAAGAAGAAGAAGAAGAAGAAGAAGAAGAAGAAGAAGAAGAAGAAGAAGAAGAAGAATAAGAATAAATATTCACCGTCACAAAAGGATGGGACAGTTACAGATGACGGAAAGAAGAGGCATGAGAAGTAGGAGAAGGAGGAGAAAAAGGAGGAAAAGGAGAAGAAGAAGAAGAAGAAGAAGAAGAAGTAGCAGCCTTGCCACTCAATAGCTTGCTGCATTCAGCATTATTTCATAGAAGCGCAGCTGGAATTCGCCGAATTGACAACTAATTTCTGTCAATTGATGTTTCAACAAGTGTGCAACTTGCCTTTCGACTTGCTGTTCAACTTGCCTTTCAATTAGCCTTTCAACTTGCCTTTCGACTTGCCCATCAATTGTGCAGCTTCACTTTCAAGTTGCCTCATCTCTTTCAAACACTAACATATTGAGGAATATATGCTATAGTGAGGTCCACATTAATATTGCAGTGTTTGATTAGCAAGGGTACTGCTATTCTTGTCTATCAATCAACAAAGCGGATAGCGATGTCTCTTCCCGCTCTACTCTGTTGCCAGATGGTCTCTTAACAATGTAGAATTAATAATCAATCAACAAAATATTTCATCTCAATATTATGAAAATTCATTATGAAATTATTGAAAAATATAATTATCACTTAATACAAAATAATTGATTATTTCAAACGAGAATGAACTGTTAATATCACATTAATAAACCTTTATCAGCTACCGTCTATATCTATAGAAGGCATTGACAAGACAGAGGATCGCCAACGTTGTTCTCCTATCTTTCTCCACTGCCATTATAACGTGGACCTCACTATAGTTAGTTTCAAATGACAGAAATTGTAAGGCATGCCACAAGAGGCATTTTTTGAGGCAACATTCTAGTTGAAGCATGAGGACTGAATGTTGAACGAGATTGTGGAAAGAGCCGATGGAGAATAAAGACTTATCTACTTGTAATATTATTGAGGCGGAAGTTTTTTCTGTCTATAAATATTGCATGTATGAAGAATTGGAATCTAATGAGAAGAGGAGAGAAACTGTGCTGTTTTTTGTGATGAGAGAGATCCACTCATCCATAATTCATTCCACATAAAAATTCACCCATTCATTATTTATTCATTTTTTATCCATTTATCTTCTTCTTGTGTGTTAAGTGTAAAAGGGGGATTGTATTGCCTCAACTTCGCCCACATCACATTTTGTAATGTTATAAAGTGAAAATAAAAGACTAAGGATGGAAATTACTGTGATATTGAAATTTTTCAAATGCTAATGAATTAATAATTATTATTAAACGAAAATCCAAATTAAATGCTGTTAATCACCCCGAAGACTTCTGCTACTGAAAATATTGACAACAGAGTAAACAGCTAGATGGAAATTCGATTCTTCTAATATTTGCTGTTGTCATGAAGAAGAAGAAAAAGAAGGAGGAGGAGGAGGAGGAGGAGGAGGAGGAGGAGGAGAAGGAGGAGGAGGAGAAGAAGGATGATTGATTGATTGATTGATTGAGTACTTTATTTATGTAGATTACAATATATACTGTCTTATACACTTATATACAATAGCTTACAATACAGCAAAATTATAGATGAATTTACATGATATAGACTAAGAAAATAATTATTGAACTGTATATGATATGAAAAGCAATTTGTAATATAATAATATATTATATAGATAATAATTATATTGTTATGCATCTACATAAATTGGCGGAGGTTTGGACATATCAATGTCCATTCTTCGGAAAGAATATTAAAAATATCCTCCCCACTAACTCTCTACCAAAACGTTAATTTCATTATTTAAACTAAGGATTTATTTATTAATGGAAATATTGTGAAAGTTTTAATCAATATGAATATTTAAGAGAAAAAAAACAGGAAATTGATAAACTAAAATAATTATATGGTAGATAAGATCAATAATTGATTAATAAAATGAAGTAGGCTGAAAGTAGATAAGGGTAATCAACTTTCAGTAATATACAGCAGTATGCAGTGGATAGTTGAAATAACATGAGTTTATATATATATTATATATATATATATTATATATATATATATAATATATATATAATATATATATAAAATTCGTTCTATAACAGGTTTAAAGGTTTGTATTTGTGGGATGGGTGGGGATGGTTGTCATGTGATCGTTCTAGGGCCGACGGTTTCAGTCATTTGTTCCAAAAGATGTTTTTTTAAAGTCAGGATGAAGCTCGCTCGGCTCTCGATGGACCTGATAGAAACAGGTTGTGCATTCCATGCACGACAGGCACTGACTAAGAAGGATCTTGTGAAAATAGTAGTTCGATGATTGGGTATCCTTAAAGTACTTTCTCCGGTTCTAGTATGTGAAGCATCTATCCTCCTACCTTCAGAGACAAATTTGAAATCATCTTTAAAATAGTTCGGATTACCGTATTTCAAGATATCTCTAACAAGCTGGACTATTCGAAAAAGCCTTTGATTGGGAAGGAGAAGCCTTTGATGATTGATTGATTGATTGATTGAGTACTTTATTTATGTAGATTACAATATATACTGGCTTATACACTTATATACAATAGCTTACAATACAGCAAAATTATAGATGAATTTACATAATATAGACTAAGAAAATAATTATTGAACTGTATATGATATGAAAAAGCAGTTTGTAATATAATAACTATAGATAATAATCATATTGTTATGCATCTACATAATTGGCGGAGCTTTGGACATATCAATGTCCATTCTTCGGAAAGAATATTAAAAATATCCTCCCCACTAACTCTCTACCAAAACGTTAATTTCGTTATTTAAACTAAGGATTTATTTATTAATGGAAATATTGTAAAAGTTTAATCAATATGAATATTAAAGAGAAAAAAACAGAAAATTGATAGAGTAAAATAATTATATAGGTAGATAAGATCAAATAATTGATTAATAAAATGAAGTAGGCTGAAAGTAGATCAGGTTATCAACTTTCAGTAATATACAGCATTATGCAGTGGATAATTGAAATAACATGAGTTTATATAATATATATATAATATATATATATATATATATATATATATATACAATTCGTTCTATAACATGGTTTAAAGGTTTGTATTTGTGGGATGGGTGGGGATGGTTGTCATGTGATCGTTCTAGGGCCGGACAGTTTCAGTCATTTGTTCCAAAAGATGTTTTTTTAAAGTTAGGATGAAGCTCGCTCGGCTCTCGATGGACCTGATAGAAACAGGAAGTGCATTCCATGCACGACAGGCACTGACTAAGAAGGATTTTGTGAAAATAGTAGTTCGATGATTGGGTATCCTTAAAGTACTTTCTCCGGTTCTAGTATGTGAAGCATCTATCCTCCTACCTTCAGAGACAAATTTGAAATCATCTTTAAAATAGTTCGGATTACCGTATTTCAAGATATCTCTAACAAGCTTGACTATTCGAAAAAGCCTTTGATTGGGAAGGAGAAGCCTTTGATGATTGATTGATTGATTGATTGAGTACTTTATTTATGTAGATTACAATATATACTGGCTTATACACTTATATACAATAGCTTACAATACAGCAAAATTATAGATGAATTTACATAATATAGACTAAGAAAATAATTATTGAACTGTATATGATATGAAAAAGCAGTTTGTAATATAATAACTATAGATAATAATCATATTGTTATGCATCTACATAAATTGGCGGAGCTTTGGACATATCAATGTCCATTCTTCGGAAAGAATATTAAAAATATCCTCCCCACTAACTCTCTACCAAAACGTTAATTTCGTTATTTAAACTAAGGATTTATTTATTAATGGAAATATTGTAAAAGTTTTAATCAATATGAATATTAAAGAGAAAAAAACAGAAAATTGATAGAGTAAAATAATTATATAGGTAGATAAGATCAAATAATTGATTAATAAAATGAAGTAGGCTGAAAGTAGATCAGGTTATCAACTTTCAGTAATATACAGCATTATGCAGTGGATAATGAAATAACATGAGTTTATATATATATATATTATATATATATATATATATATATATATATATATACAATTCGTTCTATAACATGGTTTAAAGGTTTGTATTTGTGGGATGGGTGGGGGATGGATGTCATGTGATCGTTCTAGGGCCGGACAGTTTCAGTCATTTGTTCCAAAAGATGTTTTTTTAAAGTTAGGATGAAGCTCGCTCGGCTCTCGATGGACCTGATAGAAACAGGAAGTGCATTCCATGCACGACAGGCACTGACTAAGAAGGATTTTGTGAAAATAGTAGTTCGATGATTGGGTATCCTTAAAGTACTTTCTCCGGTTCTAGTATGTGAAGCATCTATCCTCCTACCTTCAGAGACAAATTTGAAATCATCTTTAAAATAGTTCGGATTACCGTATATCAAGATATCTCTAACAAGCTTGACTATTCGAAAAAGCCTCTGATCGGGAAGCTTTAATGTTGAACTAGCAATGTGGGCTGGGGTGATATGATCATGGCGTTGGAGAGAGTAGACGAAACGTAGACAATAATTTTGGCAACGCTGTAGTTTATCATTCAGAGTGACTTGCATATCGTTAAGAACAGAATTACAATACATTAAATGTGGGAAGATGAGAGATTGAACCAATAATAATTTAATGTTTCTAGGGAGGATATCGTGCATTTTCTTCAATGCATGCATGGCTGAGAATACCTTTTTACAAGTTTTGTTCACTTGTTCTGACCAGTCAAGAGTATTATTCATAATAATGCCTAAATTTTTAACTGAGCTACAGTAAGGAATGTCATTACCGTCTACACTAATTTTGTGAATCGATTCAAGGTCAATATTGTTTATAAGACGAGAATATCCAATTATAATGGGTTGTGTTTTGATGGGATTAAGCTTAAGGCCATTTTTCTTTGTCCATTCCACTATCGAATTGATATCCTGATTCATTATTCCAACTGTTTCATTAATTTTTGTTATGGGACAGCTTAAATAGATTTGAAGGTCGTCTGCATAAGTATGGAAACTGGAGAATTTGATAATGGAAGAAAGGTCATTAGCATACAAAGTGAAGAGGAGAGGGCCTAAAATTGAACCTTGTGGTACTCCATGCATAACGTTTTTCCAAGTTGACTTTTTGTCACCGACAGATACACATTGTTTCCTACCTAATAGATAGGATTTAAACCAAACTAACGAGTTGTGACTGAAACCAAGAATAGCCAACTTATTCAGAAGGACTGTATGATCAACAGTATCGAATGCTTTAGAAAAATCAAATAGGGTGAGGATGGTGCATTTTCTTTGGTCCATAGCTAACCTTATATCATCAGTGACACGAAGCAGAGCTGTCTCAGTTGAATGGAATTTTCTAAAGCCTGATTGAAAGTTATGAAGCTTACTATTGTTGTCTAGAAATTTTACAACTTGAGCATGAATGAGTCTTTCTAGCACTTTGGACAATGCAGGTAAAATACTGATTGGTCTAAAATCCTCAACTTTATTGGGTGATGGAACTTTATTTAGAGGGCGAACCAGAGCAAACTTCCAGTTTTCAGGGAAAATGCCTTCTTCAAGTGACTTGTTGAAAATGTATGTAATGGTTGGTAAAACAGCAAATAAATCTTCTTGATAAATTTAATAGGAATTTTGTCTACACCCATAGCATTACTATGAATACGTTGAATTGCTCTGAAAGTGTCTTCTTCTGAGATTGGATGGAAATGAAATTGATCAGTGATTGGTAAATCTAAGTTTGTAACCTGCTCTTCAAGATCATCAATGTGATTAGCAATGACAACTTCGTCGCGTTGGTTAGAGTGTGAAACGAAATGGTCATTTATATTATTCAATGGTAAGTCAATTTGTGGATTCGATTTCTCTTTGCCAAGCCCGAATTCTTTTATTCCCTGCCAAAGTGATTTAGAGTCTTGTCTATTGTTTGTCATAAACGAATTCAAGTACCTAATCTTTGAGTTCCGTAATTCCTGTTTAACCCTATTTCTAAGGCTCCTATACTCTATCAAACTGTCCAAGTCAAATGTCTTTTTAAATTTTCTATGTGCTTTGTCTCTACGTCCCATCATCTTAAGTATGTCTTCAGTCATCCACGGTACTCGTCGTTTTCTATTAATCCTCCTTGTCACATAAGGTGCATGTTTGTCATACAAAGTCAAAGTCCAATTCTCGAAAGTCTTGACCATGTCATCAACTGAGGGTAATGCTTCAATTTGATGCCATGGAGTCTGAGCCACATCAGTCAGGAAGGCGGCTTCATCAAAGTTTTTGAAGTCTCTATAAGTGATAATTTTCTGTTCTGGCTTGGGTATCTTATGGGAAAGTACACAGTAGATCAAATCATGTCTAGAAATAGCTGGGACTGAGATTTGGCCTGCTTGAACAACCTCATTGGGATCACTAACAATGAGAAGGTCAATGAGTGTGTCTGATTCATTAGTATGATGAGTTGGATCGAGAGGTAAAATAGTCATGTTTAGGCATTGGAAAATTGTAGTCAGTTGAAAGTAGTCAAAGTTACGATTTGTCATGTTCAAGTCGGTGTTCATATCCCCCATAACTAGTATACGGTTATAACAAGGCATAAGAGAAAGCAAGGCACTTTCGAAATCTGTGAAATGACCTATTTTTGGTGGGCGATAACAGATACCAACGAGTAATTTATCAGTACTAGATAAGGATAATTCAAGTAGCATAAACTCTGGTCTGGAACAATACTCTTGTTTAGATGTGATTAAAACTTTTGTTTTGATACCTTCTTTCACATAAATTGCTACACCCCCACAAGCTTTATTTAATCTATCATTCCGGAAAAGATTATATCCAGGCAATGCAACAAAATTTGATGAAATACTAGGCTTCAAAAATGATTCGGAAATTCCGATTATATTGAAGTCCTGAAAACGGAAGATTGCTCTGAGTTCATCAATGTGGCAACTGAGGGATTGTACGTTAAGGTGAGCAGCCTTGAAAAGTTTTTTGAAAGAGTGGAGCTTATTTGCTAGAAACATACCTGCGTCATTATTACTATTATTGAAATAATCATACCTACTTGAGGGCGAGCGAGCTGACGTGTCAGTGAGAGGCATCATGGAAGCAGCAGACCAATCGTGAACCGACCTCAGAACAACACATGACGGGGAAAATGGGATGAAACTGATAAAACTTAACCTAAATGAAAAAGTCTCTTGATTCGAGTGCATTCAGCATGCCTTGACAGTTCGGCTCCCTTCACTATTTAAAGCACTAGTTCAAAACAAAATTCACTAAACACAATAAGATGTAGATGTGTGGAGTTCCGGTGATGAATAATCCTAATGGTGAATAAGACGAAGATTGAGGAAGAACTGGTAGTGGAGATCTGGTCCAGTGGAGATAGAGCGAGTAGGTATCCAGTAGTGGAAGAATCGGGTCCAAGTGGAGGTAAGCGAGAAGGAATCCAGTAGTGGAAGATCGAGTCCAAGTGAGACAGAGAGAGATGGAATCCAGTGGTGGAAAATCGAGTCCAAGTGGAGATAGAGAGAGATGGAATCCAGTAGTGGAAGATCGTGTTCATGGTGGAGATAGAGCGAAATGGGATCCAGTAAAAACTGAAAAAGAGAAGAAAAAGCCAGCAGAAAAACGAAAAATCTTTGAAGAAAGTTATCAATTGAGAAAAGATACATAATACAACTGATAATGAATAATATCCCCATAAAATTGAAGAGGAATAGTATGATTCAATGTGGGAAGAATCGAATATTATATGGATAAATATATGGATATTATAATATAATATATGGATACTAGTAGAAGGTAATCAGATAGAAAGAGAAAAGGTAGGAAGATAATAGATATAGAAAGAGAAATAAACATTTGAACATGCTGGATAGCTAGTGAAAAAATCACAGGGAAAATAATGATAACAATGGGGAAGAAAAGAAGAGAAAGAAGAATGTGCACAAATTGAGAAGAACTTATGAAACTGAACTATAGAATAAGAAATAGAACATCGTATTGTGATCTTGAATTAATCAAGGAGAGAAGAAGAAGAAGAAAAGAAGAAGAAAAGAAAAAGAAAGAGAAGAAGAAGAAGAAGAAGAAGAAGAAGAAGAAGACGAAGAAGAAGAAGAATAGAAAAGAATAATAATCATCATCGCAAACAACAATATTCAAGTAATCATTATAATATAAGATCAAGAAGAGAAATTAGAAAGAAAAATAAGAAGTAGAGGAGACGATGGAGAAAGTGCTAGATTATTTTAGATGAGTTTTAAATAGGATTGAACGGTGAAGTGTGAAAAATATTATATAGTATTAGAAGTATAATTAACTATTGGGAGTTGCAATAACAATAAAAGTAGTAAATTGAGAACTGTAATATTTTAGTGATGAATGTCTAAGATAACATTAAATGAAACACAGCCCCTATATAAGCATATGAACAGACTACCCACCCCTCCGTTCTATCAATAATTCTTCACACATTTGCTTCTATTGCTCGAGCTGTGGCAACACCTAATATAGAAGAGATTACTATCTTTACCTATAGATTACATCCATATCTATAACGTATGTTAATCATCCAATTTATTTGAAATTCAGCATTCCGAAAATTATTATGGAAATAATTTTGGTAAGAGATGTAATAATTATTAGTAAGAATAGAGATAATGATTCTCTAAGTACCCTCTGGAGTATAGTAGTTGATGCATTGAACGTAGTTTTGGGAATTAATATCAAGATAATTATTAATCAGTATTAACAAATGTGGATCTCCTTAGTTTGAAATATTGCCTCATACATAATCATAAATAGCAGTGGAAAGATTCATTTATAGAACAGAAAGCCAGCTCATGAAAAATGCCAAGGTATATCTATTGTGAAATGTTTTAATACGAATTTCCTATTTTTGTAGTGAAGGGCACCTTAGTAATCGAATCCTGAAATGATTTAATTTACCTTTATTTTTTGAAGGTCGGTCATCCTCTCGACTGTGTGGACCCTCTTGGATCCTCCCTCGCCGATAGAGATCTTGATCCTCCCGTCCGATGACCAGACATTCCTATGCCCATGACGGTCGGCCGCAGCGTTGAGGATCTTGAGGCGCTCCGCAGTCAGATCCTCGCGAATGGTGACGCCGGAACCCTTCAGCTTCCTCTTAGCGTCGAAGATCATCTTCCTGGTCCGGTAGCTGCAGAGTCGAACTATGATGGGTCGGTCCTTGGTTTAGCTTGCCCTTGTTGAGGTGGTTGACGCCTTCCAACGCGATGCGAGCGGTTGACATCCGCCAAAGTCACGGGCACGTTCAGCTTCTTGTTAAAGACATCGAGCGCCAGCAGGTCCGTGTCTTCTTTGTCACTCTCCAGGATCCCAAAAATACGTATAGAATGTCGGCGCCCATATTGCTCGAGGTCGTCGACCTTCAGGTGACAAGACACCTCCAGCTCACGAATTCTATCATGCAGCTGTTTGTTCTCCTCCTTCAATGCCTGAAGTTCCTCGAAAATAGATTTCACAGCCATTGATACAGCACTGTGGACAGACTCTTCGATTTGCTGTCGAATAATGAGGAGGGTCTCTTCGGACAATGCTCCAGAAATAGCTGGCTTCGGAGCATTGACCTCATTCTTCGGTGTGCCTCTATTCGGTCGAACCATCGTGTACCGTTAGGTGGATTTACACTTTTATAGGCGAGAGGGTGAACTGAAGATTTAGGAATGTTTTTTCAAGATAAATAAAAAGAGTGTGAGTTAATCAAAAATATAATTTCACTATTGAATTAAGCTCGAGAAACTGATAGTAGATTACTGTTTCGACTAATTAAACCCAAATGAAGGTGATTGATGTAACCTACCGATCAACTGATTAAACACTCAATTTATGCCCGGCTGCAGAGTCGTCATATGAAGTTAAAAACAAGCAGTTAACTCATTTAAGAAGACATTAATTCACATTCCGTTACACAGATGTCAAAGTAAACTCGTTCCCCTTCAGGAGATGTTAGGAGACATTTTTTTCTCATTTAATCGGTATAAATAATATCATTTTTTGAGGAGAAATAATAACATCTCATCTATCACGCCTTCTTATGCTTCTTGATGCGAGGAAACCGAATCTGCAAACGGATTAGCAAAAATCTTCCTTCTTCAGGAGATATGACCCCTTTACTACAAATTTATAACGCAAATTGGTCAGTAAATTATTTTTCTAATTTTTTCGGGGGAAATAATATTATTATCAACTCTGTCATCTTATGCTCCTTAATGCGAGGAATCCGAATCTGCAAACGGATTAGCAAAAATCTTCCCTCTTTGGGAGATATGACCCCTTTACTATAAATTTATAACGCAAATTGGTCAGTAAATTATTTCTCTAATTTTTTCGGGGGAAATAATATTATTATCAACTCTGTCTTCTTATGCTCCTTAATGCCAGGAATCCGAATCTGCAAACGGATTAGCAAAAATCTTCCCTCTTCAGGAGATATGACCCCTTTACTATAAATTTATAACGCAAATTGGTCAGTACATTTTTTTCTCATTTTTTCGGGGAAAATAATATCTTTATCAACTCTGCCTTCTTATGCTTCTCAATGCAAGAAATCCGAATCTGCAATAGGATTAGCAAAAATCTTTCCCGTTCAGGAGATATGATCCCATAGTTATAAATTGAAAACGCAAATTGTTCAGTACATTATTTTTCGCCACACTTGAATGTAATGAGCTGGTTTACCTGCGTCATATGGAGGCCGAAAGTGATTGTTCTCCGACCAGGCCGGTAAAATTTTTACGGCCCTAGGGCTGTAAAATAACCTTGAAGTTAGCTGATTCTGATTTGATGTGAACGTGTTTACAAAATAGTTTATGAAACGGAATCAGTTTATGCTTCTAGAATTGAATAAAGTATTTTGCAATAAGATACTATCATTTTATTTGGATGAATGAAAAACAAATGAGATCTTATAAACTATTCAAATTCAATTTCCAGAGTATAATAGAATCTAACCTCAAACCTCCTAGTACTGCGTTTATCACGGAACATGGTGGATAAACGGAATGATTTCATGCTTCTAGAATTCAATAAAGTATTCTGCAATAATATACTATCATTTTATTTGGATGAATAAAATACAGATAAGATATATATTATAAACTATTCAAATAATTCGATTTTTAGAGTAGGATAGAACTTCTAACCTATACTTCCGTTGACATTCAGATTGGCCAAATTTCAAGTGTGCTAAAACCGCTGATCAAAAACTTTTCATTATTTGTGTTTATCATTCAATAATTAAAACATTTATAATAATATCATCTCATTGTCATTTGGAAGAATAAAAAGTATAAACTCAACCTCTTACATAATTGAACATAATCTTTTAGGTTATTTAGACAAATCAGAATAAAAAATAAAAATTCCTAATGAAGACAATTTCCTGATATTCAGATTACCTCAGATTTGCTAGAGCTATGACCTTCCACTTTTGCTTTCGAAAGTGCTTATAATAGACTATTATTCTCATTATATATATATTGTTTATTTTCTGTGTGGCGAAAAATAACGTTTTCCTCCACCTACTGTCTAAAGTACTTACTTTACTCCCTGAAACATAATACTAAAGTGTCACTTTTTCGCTCTAGGTAGTAAAAAACAGAAAAACTCCCTAGGGAGTAAAAGTGACTCTATTTAAATAACATGGGAAGCATCTCTATTTAAAAAACTTACATGGTAATAGGTTAGAAGGTCTAAGCTCAGATGAGAAAGCGTAATAGAGGTGTCTGTCATTGAGTCAACTGAATTCAATACCACAACCAGAAATTTGATCAACTCATGAAATATATGTTTGTATGATATTATATTCTTAATATTGGTAGACGAAAAAAATTTATACAATTTTTAAAATATTTTATTCTATTCAAAATACCAGCCAACAAATATTTTTGATCTGCATTCTGCAATTCAAATCTGAACCGCGTGATCTGGAGTCAGCCATTATTGGTAGCTCAGCTGATATGATTGTTACAACTTTGGCCGATAGATAGCGCAATCAGCAGTGCCTATCAGATGACCGGTTTTTAGGTTTTAGTTTTTAGGTTATGTTGTTAGGAAACATTGTCACCAATACGTAAGTTATTAGAATGATTTAATTTGCAGTTTCTATAAAAAAATGTAGATGGAGGAAAAATGTTGTGTACATCACGAGCGAAAAATACTTTTTCTCCCTCAGGAAAATTGTTGCCCTCGGCTTCGCCTCGGGCTTCAAACTTTTTCCCTCAGGGAGAAAAAGTCGTACTTTTCACTCTAGATATACAAATAACTATCTCACCATGGGCAAAAATGTTTTTCCGGCTCTCAATCTTTTCTAGTCTTCGGCCTACGGCCTCGGACTTGAAAACCGATTTCGAGCCAGAAAAGTCTCATTTTCGGTCCTAGGTCCGAAATATACTATTTCTCATTTTTTCGGGAGAAATAGTATCATTATCAACTCTGCCTTCTTATGCTCATCGATGCGAGGAATCCGAATCTGCAAACGGATTAGCAAAAATCTTTCCCGTTCAGGAGATATGACTCCTTAACTATGAGTTTATAACGCAAATTGGTGAGTTTATTACTTTTCACATATTTTTGGGGAAAATAGTATCATTAACAACTCTGCCTTCTCATGCTCCTCGATACGAGGAATCCGAATCTGCAAACGGATTAGCAAAAATCTTTCCCGTTCAGGAGATCTGATCTCTTAACTATAAATTCATAACGCAAATTGGTCAGTACATTATTTTTCTCATTTTCTCGGGGAGAATAATATCATTATCAACTATGGTAAAATCCCATGATATCAATTCTTATTCAACAAAATCATCAAATTGTAACACTTTCCATGAATGGACTAAGGAAACATGTAATATTATTCATGTTGTCCTCCCTTAATCCATTCACACTTGAGAATAAATTTCTGTGACAATTACGCAATAAACATATTCGTTACAGTGCACAGTATGTGATCTATATCTGCCAAACAGAGAAGCCCTTGCACAATGAGAGTAAAAATACTGTTTTATTATGTGACTTTTGTGAATGGACTGTATGCGTCACACCGAGGTCTGTGCTTGACTCATGGAGAAACGAGAAAATTTGCAGAATAATAGGGGAGAGATTCCAGGAAATGTTAAGGGATGCCGGTCTTTATTGAATACATGACCGAATACTTAAAGCTGCGTTCACACTACAATTATCAACAAGATGTTCATTTTTCCGTCCCTATGAGATTCTATTAGATTGAACGAAACTTGACTAACACATATGTTCATCATCTGTAAGATAAGTTATCTTCAATGTGATAGAATCTATGAGGACGGAGAAATAAACATTTTCTTGACAACTTTGGTTGGTGTAAACGTAGCTTTAGGCTTCACTTTCAATGATAATACAGTGGTGTTCATATGTTTCATTTTAGGTACAGACGATATATTCAGAAAATGGATTTGATATTTGCTATCCTATTATATTAAGCGAGCTATTTCTGTATATATAACTGGTTACTTTTATATCTGATTATTTATGTTTTATGGATCTCGAGAACGGCTCTAACGATTCTCATGAAATTCAGAACATAGTAGGTTTCCATTGCACTAGGTCTCATCACTCGGAAAACTCGCTGAAGGATATTAGAAGGATAATTATTATTCATCCTTGGAAAAACAGCTGATAATAATTATTTCGTCGTCTGTTGGTGATGGAAGTGAGTGAGCGAGTTCATGTGTGTGGATAATTTAACTGTGTCAAAATTATGACTCAGCTGTTGAACTTTTGTAATCATTTAATCATTTATACTTAGTGCCAGTTGCAAAAAAGCCGGGTCATTTTCAATCCTGATCAATTCCAGTAGATCCATCTTTTTGAAATGGTCTTCGCTGAAGTTGATCAGGATTCAAATTTTAACACGGCTTTTGTGCAACTGGGCCTCTGTGAGGGAAATTTTTGCATTCATCTGGGAATTAATCTCTATTGACTTTGATTAGAAAGAGCATTTCTGTATGAATGTTATTATAATTTTTCTTTCGTAATAATTTTTTCATGCTTTTGTACTCCAGAGCGAAGCTCGGTCCCTGATATTAAGATTCTATTAGATTAAACAGAACTTGACACATACATATGTTCATCATGTGTATTATAAGTTATGTTCAATCTGATTAGAATCTATAAGGACGGAGAAATAAACATTTTGATTACAACTTTGGTGTAAACGTAGCTTTAGGCTTTACTTTCAATGATAATACAGTGAGTTAAACGGTATATTTTATATATATCAGTGTAGCTGTTAAGATCCCTAGCTTGCAAATAAATTTGCAAAAAGTTAAGGCCGTCCGGCTCGCAAATATGCTGGGTTCAGACCACAGCTCTAGCTCAGTAGTAGAATGGAAGAATACCAATAAGGAAGTCAAAAAGATAGTTAGTGACTGATTATCAGTAACCATATACTCAATCGAGAATAATGAAAATCAATCATGGTTTTTCTAGTTGATCCTTAAAACGCTCGTCATGAATACAGGTATGCACTAATTTATCCTTTCGAAATTCCTAAAGACTTACAACGCCAGTTCTTGAAGTTCTCTGGTTCCTTATATGATATATTGTAGACTAATTAATATAAATATCAGTAAGATTTTGCTGGCTGAATAGTATTACTATCATCAAAGGATGATAAGTAATAAATGCTCTGAATACGATCAATATTAATCAATTCACTAATTATATATGCTGCAGAATAATAATGCTTGGTACCAAGACAGCTCAAACTGTATATCATGAGATGAATTAGGAAAATAATAAAAACTTCTAGAATTTTGTATGCTGACATAAAACACAAAATATATTCCCATAAAATAACATAGACAAGAATATTTCTTGATAAATATAATTTCCTTTGAATGAATAAATTCTCTAATATTTTAACATCTATCACAGGAGTTGTTAGCATTCACAATATTGTGAGCCGTAAAAATATCTACTCATTTATTAATACTGAGATGTGAAACTTCAGGTTGATACAGAATTTGACAAATTGGAACCTGTTCAGTCTATGGGTTCAATAGAATATATTTCTAACAATAATTAATAATTAATAGAATAATCATTCAAATTTCAGGGTATGGATTCGTGCCATGCATGGAAATAATCTTCCTACATATATCAAATATATTCATAAAAAGAGTTTTTTTTTGTTAAATATAAATTATAGTGTTTGACATGTTGCGAAATTTTTTAAACTTGAAACAAATTTATATAGTGCTTTTGAATAATTCCCCAATTCACTGATAAAGGCCTGCTAATGAGCTCATTAGGATAACTAGCACACTCACTATAATGATGTCCTGAAGTTCTTGTAGAATAATTAATTATCTCCAATAATTAATTAGTCAGATCCTTTTGACTCTGCAGGGCTCGTGTATGGTCAGATTTTGTATAAGTTTCTATCAGTACTAAAGATATACAGGAATAAATTACAGTTAAGAACTCTTTAACAAACACTGAGTTCACAAACAATCAAACATTAATTACACATACTTGATATTCAAAAAAAGGGACTGGCTTGATGCTTTTTTAATTGATTAAGTGAATTATCGATTAATCGATTAATTGAAAAGAGACCCTACCTCCATGTGCTGCCATATAGGTCGAGATCACAAGCCATAGAGAGGCAGTTCTCAGAAAATTGTCATCTCTTCCTCTAACAATTTATAAGCCTCCCTCTGATTGGCTTTCTAATCTTAGTAAAACGTGATGTAATTGGTTACTTAAGATTCAGGGTTTCTCCAACTTTGTTATACAAAGATAAATAAAAATTTATACATAAATAGCTTATAATAGCCTGTGAACATTCCAGTAAATAAATCTCAATATATGAAGCTATAATGCGATATACATTTAATTTTTTATGTGAGCTTTGTATACTCTAAAGTTTCTCATACTTTTTTAGATTTCAATAAATATTCAAATAACATAATAATCGTTGTTTTCTCATTACATAAACCTTCTTTAACATATAATAAACAATTTTATGAGTAAAAAATATAATTTAATTTATAATAGTCGAGTGAGCAATCAGCTGATTTGTTCGATATTAATTCAATAAATTATCGATTGATCTAAGATCGATTGATGTATTAATCAAAACAAAGGATTCTAACCTCAAATTGTACAAGCAAGCCCTTTTTTTATATAATCTGCCAATAATAAACAAGCTGCTTTACAATTTTATTTCTGCCAAAGAATTATCATTACTGCATGATTATGAATTTGCATGGTTCTCTTATAGCTTCATAGATAATATGACTACTCTTTATCATAAATAATATTCGATTTTATTTGAGTGAGACCTTGACTAGGCTATCTATTTTTCAATTCCACAATTCTACTAAAGATCAGTTGTTTACCTCAAAACTACTTCATGGTGAAAAGACACAATGTCATAAGTGGTGTTCAAGTGTCACATTTTGGGTACAGACGATATATTCAAATAATGGATTTGATATTTGCTATTTTTATAAAAGAATCAAGGGAATATTAATGATGAAAATAAATTGGAAATTGCATTTGTTCAATTGCTAATCAAGGAATAATTATTATTGACCAAAAATCCCAATTAAATGTTGTAAACAATCCCGAAGACTTCTGCTACTGCAAATATTGACAACAGCGTAAACAGCTAGATGGAATTTCGATGAGCGCTACTATTTAAAATCTGGTGTGGCGCACTCACACAACTTTCCTTGCCATTATGAGAATTGATCACCTGACGCTAGTGTTCCCGCGCATCTCAAGTCTACTATTCAAAGATTTGAGGCAGCTAATGACAGGGCAATAACGCTGGAGACACACATGAGGTCTGCTATCTCTTCATAGTGAATCATTTAATATAATCAACAGTTGCCAACAGTTTGCAATTGGATAATCACATTTTTTCGAATTTCGAGCTTATTTTTAATTTTAGGTGAAAATGTTACTGAATATTAATTGTAGAGATTCTCATGCTCAATCTTTTCCACTCAAAAGTTTTTGTTTAAATTATATCTGAAGCCTGATAATTGAGAATCTGAAATCAAACTTTGCATAGATGGGGCGGAGCTCCTGAAATTTTTGCAGATATGGGACTTGTGGCATTTGATAGAGCTTATCGATGACTATTTTAGGTAGGCTTTGATTAAAATCGTTGAAGCCATTTTCGAGAAAATCGTGAAAAACCCTGTTTTTGACAACATTTTCGCCATTTCAGCCGCCATCTAGACCTCACGCAGTATTCTAATCCACAAGTACCTGATTGAAACTATAGACCTTATGGAAATACAGCAATAGACTGGCTTCTCCACATATCTGTGTAATCACTCGTCAGCTGATTTATGATGAATAATTCTATAGTCTGCTTTTACTTTGATATTGGCGTATAAAGGAGGTTCTTTTTCCATTTTATAATATTTTTATCCTTGAAATGCAAAATTTCCAAAAACCTTGTATATACGTCGACGCGCAATTAAAAAAGGAACATACCTGTCAAATTTCATGAAAATCTATTTCCGCGTTTCGCCGTAAATGCGCAACATATAAACCTATGAAGATTCAAACATTAAGAGAAATGCCAAACCGTTGACTTGAATCTTAGACCTCACTTCGCTCGGTCAATAATTATAATATAAATAACACAGGATTTATTCAATCAAGTTTTATTTCAACAGAAAATCAACAACACATACAACATTCTCAAAATTCACAACTTTCAAATGAACAACAATGGTATGATGATAAATGATAACTCAAGAATATCATCCAATAACACAAATTAATTTCGAAAAAACTACAAACATATTTCGACACTATACGTAACTTTTTTCGGAATAAATTCTTGATTTCAGATAATATTCCAGTGTTTCGCTCGTATGATAATAAATGAGAACACTAGAATATCATCTAATAACACAAATTAATTCCAAAAAAACAACGAAAATGTTTCGACACTATGGACAATTTTTTCGAAATAAACCCTTGATTTTAGACAATATTCCAGTGTTTTGCTTGATAACAGAAGGTATGAGAATAAATTATTCTACTTGAAAGCAGCCAAGTAGGCAGCTGAAGGATATGCGGAGTAAGCAGCCGAGGGGTACGCGGCGTAAGGGGCGGCATACGGGTATGCAGCCGAATACGCAGCCGGGTATGCAGCGGGGGCGGCGTACGGGTATGCAGCCGGGGCGGCAATAGCTGCAGGGGCCGCAACCAGAGGGGCGGCAGCTGCTACGGGGGTAGCGATGGCGTGGTTAACAGTGTGTGCCGAGTAGGAGCTGGCAAATGGGGCGACATAGGGGGCGGCAATAGCTGCGGGGGCGGCAAACGGTACTACGCCGCCTCTCGCTGACTGGCAGAGAGCTAGGGTGGCCAGGACGGCGAGCTGTAACGGAAAACAATCATTTTAGAGTTATTTTTCTATCATGAAACTAACTGATATGTATTCAAGACATAAGTAAGACTAAAGGTGCGTACAGATATACGCGCCGCGAACAAGAGCAATTCACTTTAATCAGCTGATTATATCTGTATTTTTACAGAAACGGTAAGATACAGATATAAAAAACTTGGCATCAGCTGATTAAAAGTGAATTGCTCATGTTCGCGGCGCGTAGGCTATATCTGTACGCACCTTAAGATTGGAAAATCATTTGGAAAGTAAGAATTAAATAAGAGAAAATAAAAATAATCAGAATTAATTAGACATTAACAATAATAATAGCGGAATTCTGACACTCACTTCAAATTGATGAGCCCAGTTGCACAAAAATCTGTTAAATTTTAATCATGATTAGATTCTACGAGAACCAATCAGAGAAGGATTCTCTGATTGGCTCTCTTGGCATTTAATTGGAATTAAAACTCAACAGATGCAATCTGGTGATGATCATCAAAATTACTCTGATATAGAATCACAAACAATCTATGACATTCAAAATGACAGACAACTCTTAGCTATTAGACAACTCATGAAAATACACTCTGTAATATTATAATATTTATGATCATAACTAATGTCTAATGTTTTTCTAGTACATACGCGTGGGAGTTTTTTCATCATTTCATTTTTTTCGAGAGATAATTCTCAATTTCAATTGGTCACATGAATGCAACTTGATTAATTGACAGGAGCGTGCTTAATATCATACAAGCTTTATGAATTGAATTAGTGCCGGTGTCTTTCGTCACTACGTATAAAATTACAAAACTAATAACCAGGTTTATAGTTTCGAGGTTGAACTGAGGTTTATGAATTTGCTTCATCAATAATAAATGTAATTTAATATATTACACGCGATGTTTTCTGTAAAGATGATAATTTCAATCCTTAACACAGCTACACGGTAGAAATGAATATTGAATTAAACAATATTGCCTTTATTATGTGCATTCAAATTGAATCGTTTATTGCACAAAACAGCAAAACAAAATACATGGTACAATGAATGATGTTTTTATATAATACCTAATAAAGGTATCCATGACCAAAATCCAGAAATTTTGATCCAGGGACAAAAAACAAACCTCTCACATAATGTCACCAACAGCTCAAGAAATAGCATACACCATACAAATAAATTTGAGACAATTTCCTTCAAATTAACAGAGACCCTTCACATTTCGAGAAAGATTCACACCTTTCTAACCTCAAAGTGAATTCTTTATTCTTTATTGATTCATACAAGTACATAATCAAAAATGATAGGGAGAGGAATAAGGTATCCTTGTGCTGTTCCTCTCCCAAATTTAGATAAGGTTGTACATTGTCCGAAATGGGTTAAAAATAGGATAATAGGCTGTTAATAGGCTGCTATTCCTCTCCCAAATTTAGATAAGGTTACACATAGTCCGGAATAGGTTGAAAATAGGTGAATAGGCTGTGCAAAGGCTGAAAATAAACTTCCTACTCGTGATATACGATTTTCGAGTTTTTCGATTTGTATATCATCAAGCTATGAAAATGAGAAAGTTTTCTCAGGAAAAAATTTTTCTTCGATCATTACTTTTTGAGATATAAGCGCATGAAGTTTGAAATTTTGGGACAGAATAAAATAAAAATTTTCTGGAAATATCAATTTTCAAGATAGTTATTCAATTTACTAAAAATAACTTCTAGTTGAGTTATTTTTTGTGAATTGAATAACTTTTTCAAAAATTTATATTTTCAGAAAATATTTGTTTTACTAGAATAACAATACAATGAAGAATCCATCCTCTAAATCTCATGGATTTATATCTTACCGAATTTGAAATGTTCTGTCCCAAAAATTGAAACTTCAGGCGCTCATACCTCATGAAGTGATTATCAGAAAAAAATGTTTTCCCGAGAAAACTTTTTCATTTTGATAGCTTTAACGAT
This sequence comes from Nilaparvata lugens, assembly GCF_014356525.2. NCBI lineage: Eukaryota > Metazoa > Arthropoda > Insecta > Hemiptera > Delphacidae > Nilaparvata > Nilaparvata lugens. Next base: position 6,210,520 of record NC_052508.1, read on the forward strand.
ATTCAAATCGAAAAAGTTTCAAAAATATCACGAGTAGGAAGTTTATTTTTAGCCTTTGCCCAGCCTCAAGTCTTGTAGCTGTTCACTTCACAAAATTGTCAGTCCTTAATTCAATTCAAATTTTATTCACCAATTAACAACAGTTTCACAAGAAAATGGATAAATAGTTTGTTGTTGAATAATTGGCGTGGATAAAATTTCTTTACAACGTAGATTTTAAAATTTAGATGCTTCAAAGCCAAACATAGAAGAAATATTTCTCATTATTATCACTAAAATGGGATATATTCACATATTTTGAGTTGTTCACTCCACAACAATAAAATTGAAGAATAATTTCGAATATAATACTCACAACAATATTGCAGGCTGCCATTTCAAGTTGATTGTTTGTGTTGATTGAGCAGTGGTCAACTGAACATAAAATTTGAAGCAGCCACTGTCTTATATACTGATGGACATCTTCCCCTACTAAACACGTGGATCCCTACTAACATTGCAAGTAGATTGGATAATTGAAATAACATATTACAATCACGTAAACAATGGGAGAGGACAACACTGTTGCTGCAACAAATAAATTCCAACGGATTGATGGACAGAGGACACGCGTCTTCAGTTCAATTCACTCAATAAGTGTCAGTATTACTTCAGTGGAAGACTAATAGTGAGGTCCACGTTGTATTGGCAGTGTTTGATTGGCAATGGTATTGCTATCCTTGTCTATCATTCAACAAAGCGGATAGCGCTATCTCTTTCTCGTTTTTTAACCCTTCTACTACCAAGCGGGGTAATTGGACTACCCCAACCCACATTTTGTCCATTTTTTTTTGTAGATAATGTTTAACGTATTTCATTGAAACGTTGAGTACTTGTTAAAAACATATCACTTTAGTTGTTTTTTCTCATAAAATCATTCCATTCCTCTTATTTTTTCAATTATTAGCAGATTTATCCTTGGGGTAACTCCATTACCCCGCTTGGTATTAGATGCCATGCAATTTTTTGGTATATTTCATCCATTATCGGAAAACATAAGATATAAATTTAATGTTCAATTATCATTTTTTCTGGCCAAACCTGATTCATAATGATCACTTGAAATCTAAAAATGAAAAAAATTGCTTCTCTATAGCCATAATTTAATTATTCGACGAAATTCCCCCTACATCTATATGATAGAATGCTCAATTTTTGGTCCTGTCAGTTTTTGATTGAAACCATTCACTTTTCAACAAAACAAATTTATTGTTAATTATATCAATAGCTTTTGTAATGCATTCTTTAGATGAATTAATGGGAAAGAATATAGAATAATCATATAAAACATAAATATTGTTGGGGTAACCCAGTTACCCCACTTGGTATTTCTTGTATGTGAAAAACGTTGGTAGTATAAGGGTTAACAATGTAGAACTAATAATCAATTAACAAAATATTTCATCTTATGAAATTATTGAAAAATATAATTTCTTGCTTAATAAAATTATATCGGGGACTGAGCTTCGCTCTGGAGTACAAAAGCATAAAAAAATTATTACGAAAGAAGAAATTATATTAACATTCATACAGAAATGTTCCATATAATCGCAGTAAATTGAGATTAATTCCCAGAGGAATGCAAAAATTTCCCTCACAAAGGCCAAGTTTCACAAAATCCGGTTAAATTTTAATCCTTATTAACTTCACGTTAACCAAATGAGAGAAATTTCAAAAAGATGTATCTAGTGGGATCAATTAGGATTGAAAATAACCCGGCTTTTTTTGCAACCGGCACTAAGTACCTGATTGAATGATTACAAAAGTTCAACAGCTGAGTCATAATTTTGACTCAGTCCCACACAAATGAACTCGCTCACTCACTTCCATCATCATCAGACGACGAAATAAGAATTATTATCATCTGTTTTTCCAAGGATGGATAATAATTATCCTTTTAATATCCTTCAGAGAGTTTTTCCAGGGATGAGACCTAGTGCAATCGAATCTTTATATTATAAACCTACTATGTTCTAAATTTCAAGAGAATGATTGGAGACGTTTCTGAGATTCGGTGAAATACAAACATATAAGCATCTAAACATCTAAATCTTCAAACATCTAAACATATAAACAGAAGTTGCTTGTTCAAAGGTATAGGATTATTGATTATTTTAAACGAGATTGAACAGTTTATATTACATCAATAAACCTGTATCAGCTACCGTCTGTAGAATGCATTGAGAAGACAAAGGATCGGCAACGTTTTTCTCCTATCTCTCTCTACTGCCATTATAACGTGGACCTCACTATGGTAAAATTCACTCAATCAGTGTCAGCATCACTTCAATGAATGACCACAATGTTTTACATTTGAAGTTTGCTGAAAGTTTTGAGTGAATTAATCCAACCGATGGTCTTTTGTTGGATTCGTTCAATGGATGACTAATGCTTCCCATTCAATAGATTATGACAGTTTCAAGGGAAACTTACTGCTTTAGGATCATTCATTAGTAGCCATAATGGTTGGAGACGGACTTTGCAACACATATTTACCGCCACTAAAGGAGGAAACAGCTGTTACAGAAGGAGGGAAAGAAGAGGCAAGGAAAGGAGGTGATGAAGAAAAAGAAAAAGAAGAAGAAAAAAGAGTAAGACAGTAGAGGAAAGAAAGTTCAAAACAAGAAATAGAAATACAAGGAGAAAATATTGGAATAATAAATACATAAGAAAAAAAAGAGAAAGAAATACATGGAATTATTGAATTATTGAGAAGGGAAAGAGGAATAAGAAGAAGAGAAAGACAGTAGAGGAAGGGATATTGAATAAACAACAAGATATTTATCTTTTTTCTTCAGGGCTACTTTTTAATATAAATAAAACTATAAATCTGACTACCCTGAGAAATAAAAATAACTGTTATTAGTAGCCGAAACATGTCGTGGAGAATTTTCAATTCATGAAGAATTGAAAATTGGAAATGATATTGGAGGAAAAGCAGGAGATGGAGATGGGAAATTAGATCAAATCTAGAGTGGTGTAATTTTATCAAGAAGGAACAGGAATTAAAACAAATCAGCAAATGGAGAGATTTTGAAGGTAGAGGGAAAAATGAGGGAGATGGCGAGAAGATGAAAAGGGAAAGAAGGTGAGAGAATGAATAACATGAATGAGAATAAGCAGCAGTAGAGAATAACGTGAAGTGCAGATAAATTACAGTTAATGTTTGACAAGAATTATGAGAAAATTTGAAAAACAGACGGTAAGAGAGGATGAGACGAGATAAGAAAAAGGAGTAAAGAAGAAGGAGCATATCAAAGAATAGGAGAGATAGAGAATAGGTGAGAAAAGAGTAGGAAAGAAGTAGAAAAGGAAAGAGAGAGAGTGAGCGAGAGAGAGAGAGAGAGTGAGAGAGAGACGAATGAAAAGAAAAAGGACGAGACATGACATGACATGGTCAAGCGATGATCCAATTTATTATGCAACGATGTTCTCAGTAGTCACAATTAGAAATGTCGTTCAGTACAGCATTGGCAGATTGACTGTGTGTGTCAACAACATACAAATTGCAATGCCAAACGCGTAAGCCCCATTTTAGACTAGAACTACGCGCCAAATACAAATTCACCGTTTAGGTATGAAGTGTGTAACGAATGACAATTGATTGTATTTGAAAATTATTTCCCAATTTCCGATAGATAGTTCTATAGTGAAGTCCACGTTATAATGGCAGTGTTTGATTAGCAATGGTATTGCTATCCGTGTCTATCATTCAACAATGCGGATATCGCTATCTCTTTCTCGCTTTGCTCTGTTGCCAGATCGTCTTTTAATTCTTGTCACCTCAAATTCAGCAAGTGAATTATCAATAATTCTGAATGTTTGTAAAAAAAGTTGAAGACTTCAAACTTGTTTATTATGGAAGTGAAAGCATTTCGATTGTTTCAAGAACCAATCAGCTGATGACCACTATTTTTAAATACGTTTTCTACACTCAGTGAATTTGAACAGAGGTAATTTAACTGTTTGACTTTGAAGAAGCATTATATTCTTCATGTAACTCGTGGATTGCTTTCAATCTACAGTTAATTGTCTCCACTATAGAAATTCTTTGAAATGTTTAAGCAGTAATATTCAAAATCAGTAGCAATATCCCATTATATTAGGCGAGCAATCTCTGTATATCTGTTTATATTCTTATATTTTTATATCTGGTTATTTAGTTATCTGGTTATCTGGTTATATGGTTATTTATGTTTAACGGATCTCGAACGATTCTCACGAAATTTGGAATATAGTAGGTTTATGATATAAAAATTCGATTGCACTAGGTCTCATCCCTGTGAAAACTCGCTGAAGGACATGGATAGGATAATTTATCCTTGGTAAAACAGATGATCATTTCGTCGTCTCTCGATAACAGAAGATGCGTGTGCCTGTGTGGGAGAGAGACAGAATTTTTTCCAGCTGTGTAATCATAATCAATCAATCAGCGAGAAATGTTATCGAGCTAGACAATTATCGACTTGATCAACATAATCTGATTTGTTGACATGACATGATAATCCTCCCAAACTAGAGTGTATAATAATTTTCAAAGTTGATCATTATTTGACAATTTTAAGTGATTAGTGAGTGTTATTTTGTTATTCAATTTGGTTTGTGAATAATCTAAATTATAACTTTTTTGTTTTCAAATGTTTGAACAGAAAATTTAACCTGAATTCAAGTGTATGGAGCATAACCTACTTTCTGGACTATTTAGAGTGTATGAATCAAAATTCGAGAAGAAACAGTTTTGGGCTGTGCCTGTTAGTCCTTCCCCAATCATTACAAAGAATTGTATTCGGTTTATCAAAAGTCGGTGAATAAATAACGAGCGAAGCTCGGTGCCCCGATATTAAGCACTAAATCGAGGTGGAAAAGTAATTCAAAATAAGAATAGTAATAGAATTGAGGAAATGAGGATCAATATTTATCCAAGTATCTTGATCCTTCAAAAGATTCTAATAGAAATCTGTGTTACAAAATTATAGATTTATTTCGATTAATTCTTTTCGGTAATAGTTAGATTGCAGTTGGCAAATTTTCACCAGTCTTAGATGATTTTTTTAGAGTAGTAGGCTATTTTCATTCAAGCTGGTTAGTTTCTTCTGGATAACCACAACACCTACGTCCTTTCAAATTCAATTTGATGAGATGTAACTTGACTATAACTGATGAATGGAATATTAATTTCCGTTATTCGCTTCATTGTATTCAACCTGCTAACCTGGGTTTCAGTTTATTCACCTGAAATCCACATTTCACAAGGCTCCCGGGTATTTTCAAAATTTCAGTACAAAAAATATCCATCATTACGACTAATGTCTTACCTGCCATTTTGTATTCGACTGGGAATATCAGCCAATCATAGACAAAAAGCTCAACCAATCAGAGTGTGCGAATGCATTTCAAGCTTCCCAGCCAACAAAACTGGGTGCCGACTTTTCAAAAACGCCTTCTCTGATTGGTTCTCGTGAAATTAATCACGGTTTAAATTTGACCGGCTTTTGTACAATCGGGCCTTTTTTAGGTAGCTTTATTAAGACTTGACTCTAACTTGACTTTTGTTGATCATTATTTGTAGAATTTTTCTCTTGAACTTCAACAATTTTTTTATTTGATAATGATGCAGTAGCCTACCCACCTTACGACCTACAGTGAGAGATCATTATAATGGCAGTATTTGATTGACATTGGTGTTGCTACCCTTGTCTATCATTCGAAAAAACTGATACCACTATCCTTCCCTAGCTCCACAACGTTACTAGATAGTTTTTCAGACAATTTCGTTTATTGACAAGATAGACATGTAATTTATTAACTCAATTATATCCAATCTCAATTATTGTTTAACGATTGGAGAGAATATTTGACGGAAGAAATATAATTCATAGGAAGAAAATTCAAACAAGAATGAACAGTTCATTTATCTCTTTTCTGTATAGGGCTACTTGTAATATTAAATATAAGGTCATATCACTTGAAAATGGCATCAATGTTGGAACATGTTGTGATTAAATAGTTCAAAAAGGGTACTGAGATTTTTATTCCCCTTTCTATTTATGAACAGTTAATGTAACATCAGACATACTGGTAGAAGGCAGTGGCAAGGCAGATAATCGGATCATACTTCTTCATTCATTTTCTAGGACCGCTTAATAGTTTTTTCATAGACTCATATTTGATAATGACATAAGTAGCCGAAACCGGCTGTATCTTTCTAAAAAGAATAGTATAGAAAAGGAGTATATTCTCCAACGAAGAAAAATGATATATGAGGTAAAGGTAATGTTACTATATTGAGGTGCACGCTATAATGGCAGTGGAGAAAGATAGGAGAAAAACGTTGCCGATCCTCTGTCTTGTAAATGCCTTCTATAGACGGAAGCTGAAACAAGTTTATTGGAGTGAATATTAACTATTCATTCTCGTTTAAAAAAATGAATTATATTTAATCATCATCATCATAATCGTCATTCAAGGATTAGGCTCTGTTGGCCTGTTCCGGCATCCATTTCTTCATCGGTCGTCCGACGCCTCTTCTCCCATCGGGTTTGTAGTGCCAAGCTTGAATTGGAAGTCTATTTGCTGGCATACGCAGTAGATGGCTGGATCAGTCTTCTCTACTTTTCTTCAATATTTGCAATAAAGACTCTACATTCAGTTCGGTTCTTATCACTTCGTTTCTTATGTAATCCAACCTAGTGTAACCTTTGACTGCTCGAAGGAACCTCATTTCAGTTGCTTGGATACGTGACTCAGTTTTTTTCATTGACACCCAGGCTTCGCTTCAATAAGCTATTATTGGTACAGCCATTAGTCTGTAGAACTTCATCTGAGTGGCTTGTCTTTTATTCAATATGCACTTTTCATGTTAAATAGGATTGGTATGGACTTTTGCATGATAATTGCACCACAAAAATCCAAGGTCATTGCGTTTAAAGGAAAGTGGCCAGTTAGATCCAAGATAGTGCTTGAGAACCAAATTTTGGAACAAGTTGAATGCTTCAATTACTTGGGATGCCGTATCTCATTTGACAGAGGAGATGATGTTAGTGAGAAATTGACAAAATTCAGTGCTGTGTGTGGTGCAATTCGTAGAACAATTATATTTAATTGAGCAGGAAATTATATTTTTTAATAATTTCATAATGAACTTTCATATTCAAGATTGAATATATCGTCAATTGATTATTAATCCTACATTGTTGAAAGACGATCTGGCAACAGAGCAAAGCGAGAAAGAGATAGCGCTATCCGCTTTGTTGAATGATAGACAAGGATAGCAATACCATTGCTAATCAAACACTGTCATTATAACGTGGACCTCACTATAAAACACATCACATTCAGCCAATCAGGTTGAAGCTTTTGCTTCAACCAGTGAATGACCGACCGTCTGACATTAAGCTGATACAGAACAATCTGGATTATCCCTATTTGGTTTGCAACAGTAGGCTACACTCCTTGCTGCTGACATACCCTACAAAACGTGACTCACATCCAGTGTAAACAGTCCTTAACAGATAGTTGGGTCAACAAGTCTTGGGTCAACTTTACTATATCAATGTGAGAAGATTACTATGATATTTTTCCTTCTATTCTCTATGACAGTATACTGTAAACACTCCTTTCCAAATGTTCACTTTCTTGTATTCACAAGTACCCTTATCAACACTAGTAGTTCTGTGAACAGTAGACCTCACGCAGTATTCTCATCCACAAGTACCTGATTGAAACTAAAGACCTTATGGAAATACAGCAATAGACTGGCTTCTCCACACATCTGTGTGATTACTTGTCAGCTGATTTATGATGAATAATATTCTATAGTCTGATTTTTACTCTAATATTGGCGTATGAAGGAGGCTCCTTTTTCCTTTTATATTAAAATGCAAAATATCCAAAAACCTTGTATATACGTCGACGCGCAATTAAAAAAGGAACATACCTGTCAAATTTCATGAAAATCTATTACCGCGTTTCGCCGTAAATGCGTAACATATAAACATTTAAACATTAAGAGAAATGCCAAACCGTCTACTTGAATCTTAGACCTCACTTCTCTCGGTCAATAAATTTTTATCTCTTACTTTTGTTTTTCATGTGAGAAATATTATTGTATGTTAGGGTGTGATCACCAAAGAATAAAGTACCCTTATCAACATGAATTTGTATTTTTCACTTTCATTCTCCATGTAAGAAATAAATTTTAGGGTGTGATCACCAAAAAATAAAGTATCCTTATCGACATAAATTTTTATTTTTCACTTTTTATTCCCCATGTGAGAAATTTTCTATGATGTTATCATGCTCTATGATCACATTGAATGCGTGTATGTGTAAGTGCAGTTCAGATCATGTATGAACCGAAAAACAAAATTAGGGATGTGCCATTGAAACACGTTGTGACTTGCATGCAGCTGCTTACACTGAACGCAACCAGAAGTGCACGCGTTCAGTGTGAGTGTTCCTATTGTGCTTCCCAGATTTTGTTTCTTATCTGCACGCTTATAAATTTAATGAAATGTATGACATGCATGACATGTATGTTCCTTTTTGAATTTCGGTCTACGTAGATATAGGGTTTTTTGAAATTTTGCATTTCAAGGATAATACAAAAGGAAAAGGAGTCTCCTTCTAACGCCGATATTACCGTAAAAATCAGACTATAGAATTATTATACATCATAAATCTGCTGTTGACTGGATTATTAATTGCATGCAATAGCGCATGCAACTGATATCTCAATGTAGCTTGGTAAAAAATCAGCTGCTGTATGGTCTATCAATTGCAAACCTCAGTGAATGCAATTTTTATGCATTATTAAATGAACTATTGATTGCATGCAATAACGCATGCAATTAATAACTAAAATAACATAGTATTGTCTCTTGACCTTCCTCTGCTTTGAACTCGGCCTGACCTGTTGCCAGTATGTCTTGGAGGAGATTAGCTTTTGATGTTAGCATTTTTGATACACCAACCCCAACAGCCATTGGCCGTTTTCACACCGATACGACATAGACTACATACAGGATTTAATCTGATGGACAGTATAAGAGGACGCTGTGGCTTATTACTGCGTGAGGTCTACTGTTCACAGAACTACTAGCTCTGATGGACAGTATAAGAGGACGCTGTGGTTTATTACTGTGCGAGGTCTACTGTTCACAGAACTACTAGTGTAATGAATGGGTAATGAGTGAGTAATGTATGAAATGTGAGGGGATAGAATTTAGTATATCTCGCCTATACGACATACATACAGGATTTACTCTGATGGACAGTATAAGAGGGCGCTGTGGTTTATTACTGCGCAAGGTCTACTGTTTACAGAACTACTAGTGTAATGAATGGGTAATGAGTAAGTAATGTATGTAATGTGAGAGGGTAGAATGCTATTCTGCTATTGATCTACTATAGCAGTCAGGGTCTTCATCGATTCAGTTCGAGATCAGTATACTACAAAATTATAGTTCACCTATTTAAAGGTACATATATACGCGCCGCGAACATGAGCAATTCACTTTTAATCAGCTGACTGTATCTGTATTTTTACAGAAACGGTAAGATACAGATATAAAAAGCTTGCGATCAGCTGATTAAAAGAGAATTGCTCATGTTCGCGGCGCGTAAATCTGTACGCACCTTTAGAAAAACATGAGAGAGAGGTCAGGAAACTTTCAAATAACAAGAGAGATGTATTGCTCCATAGATCATAATATTTTATTTATTTCAGACATATATTATAATAATATTTAATCACAGATGTTAGGTTTAACCAAGGTACCTAGAATACAGGACAGGTATATTCTAAGTGCATTGGGTTTAACGGTGAGAGGACAGTTTTCTTTTTGGTTCTGTTCAAAATCATTCTATGGTTCACCAAGTTCTGATCAATTGAATAAAAACAGTTCAATATTCCATCAATTTGCCAAAAAATTTAGTTTTTTGAATCCATGATACAATTCTCAACAAGGTGCTATGATACTGCTAACAGTCAGACATGTTTATTATAGATGGAATTAAATAGAGAATGCATTTATTTAAATGCTAATTAATATATAACTATTATTTTGTTCTTGCAATAAATTTCAATTTTGTTTTGGCAATAAAATTTAATGAGAATCCTAAATAAATGCTGTAAATCACCCCGAAGACTTCTGCTACTGCAGACATTGACAACAGAGTTAACAGCTAGATGGAAATTCGATGAGACCTACTATCCAAAAATTATTTGCCAGCCCGGGAATCGAACCCGGTACCTCCCAATTGCTAGTCAGGAATGCTTAACCTTACATCAAACTGACAATCTCCAGATACTAGCTGTTCATCCTGTTGTCAATATTTGCAGTAGCAGAAGTCTTCGGGGTGAATTACAGCATTCAGTTTGGATTTTCGTTGAATAATAATTATGTTTATTGTAGCTGAATATCCTCAAAACACTTTACTTGAATGGGCTACTATTGTAAAAATTGATAAAAACAATATGAAAACTTGTTGTGCCCTTTATTATTAAAAACTTTGAAATATTTTAATTACTAGTTCCGATTTTCAAGTTGAAATGTCCTATATTCCCGAATCAATATGAGTGATTTGCAGCCTTATTGAATTGAAATTCCTAGTAATCAGTCCGTGATTATTCCATTTTCATTTTTGTCAATCAGAAATTGCTTTCCATGATATTGGTATTCCTGAGTTCCAGTCCAAGGATAATATTATGCTCTACTTCAAAAGAGGTGCGGCAACATAGGGGGCAGCATAAGGGTACGAAGCGTAGGGGTATGACGCAGCGGCAACATAGGGTGCTGCCACATGAGGTGCTGCAACATAAGGAGCTGCTGCAACATGAGGCGCTGCAACATAGGGTGCTGCAACATAAGGCGCAGCCACATAAGGCGAAGCCAGTCCTCGGTTGACGATGTTGACACTGCTTGCATAGGGTGGCACGTTGTAGGGAACAGTGTTTACATAGGCAGCTGCTGGAGCAACCACTGGAGCGACTGGAGCGACTCCAGCTGAGCAGCTGACCGCCAGGAGAGCGAGGGTCACCTGGAGAAAATTAAAATAAGTTATAAAAAAAATCAAATTTATAATTATAATAAATAGTTTGCAAGAATCTACATCGATTTTCAAGTGAAGGCAGAGGAGTGGTCATAGTCGAGTGGATTATAGCCTAGAGAAAAAATATCATAAGTGTCTCATGCTATCTTCTCTCTATGGTTTATCAATTATAGTCCATGCAAATTTACTTCAGACTTGGAGGAATATACAGCGCAGAGAAATGGAGGGAGATCAGCCAATTACAGTGATTAATAGAGTGTTAGGTGGAAGCGCAGTTGCCAATTTATCAGTCGTCTGACCGCTTTCAGACAGGAAACTTCGCATGTGTAGCATGAGCACATGAACAGTCACTAGAAGTTGGAGATCGCTGGCCGCTTCAAAACGGCAACATCGCGCCTCTGTTTCAGTCCCGCTGTTTGCTATCTCTGCTGCGCATGTCCATCCCAAGTTTGAGGTAAATTTGCTCGGACTATACAAAAACTTATACTTCATTGATTGATACAATTAGTACATCATCAAAATAATAGGGAGAAAAAATAGTGTATGCTTGTGCTATTCCTCTCCCAAATTCTCGGTAGAGAAATACTGGGGAAGATATTTTTAATATTCTTCTCAAAGAATGGACATTGATATTATGTCCAAAGCTCCGTCAATTTATGTAGATGCATTACAATATTATCTTGTATAGTTATTCCAAATTGATTTTTTTTTCATATCATTGTACAGTTCAATAATTATTTTCTTAGTTCATGTTATGTAAATTTACTGTATTGTAATGTAAATTTGCTGATATAAATGTTATCGAAAACTTTGCTGTATTGTAAGCTATTGTATAAGTGTATGAGCCAGTATATATTGTGATCTACATAAATAAAGTACTCGATCAATCAATCAATCAAATTCAGATATGGTAATATAGCTTAATAAGTGTTCTAGAAACTGGGACCATGACTATAGAGCTGAAGGACAAGATAAATCACAATTTAAATAACACTGGAGATCAGTACCTACATTTATATTAGCACATACTCTGGTGTGCTATAGTAAAGTCCATGTTGTAATGGCAATGGAGAAAGATAGGAGAACAACGTTGCCGATCCTCTGTCTTGTCAATGCCTTGTTTAGACGGTAGCTGATACACGTTTATTGATGTTATATTAACTGTTCATTCCGCTTTAAAAAATCAATTATATTTTACTAAGCAAGAAATTATATTTTTCAATGATTTCATAATGAATTTCTATAATAAAGATTGAATATTTTGTTAATTGATTATCAATTTTACATTGTTAAATACAATTTTACAAGACGATCTGGCAACTGAGCAAAGCGAGAAAGAGATAACGCCATTGTTGAATGATAGACAAGGATAGAAATACCATTGCTAATCAAACACTGCCATTATAACGTGGACCTGACTATAGAAACCAAAATATGTGCTCTAATTTAAATCGAGTTTATCGAGTTTTCCAGTAATTTCCTCATCCTTTGTGGCTTCATGCTGCTTGTTCTCACATAACACAGTACCCCGACATAGTGACGATATTTCAAACAAAGGTGAGCGATGACGTCACAACGGTGCATTGCATGTAATACAATGATGATGCTGTGCCATTTATATCACACGTCACTAAATACCTATATAAGAATTATATACAACACAGGTAGTGTTTATATGCTGTCAACAACAGGCTGCCTTTTCAAAAGGGTGTGAAATAGGGGTTGATGATCAAGTGGGGGAGAGTTTTGAGAGGTGAGGGGAGGTTGGTGAGTGAGAGAGTTGGAGGGAGAAGACAGAGAGGGTGATCAATAAGGAAAAGACGAGAAAAAGCCTTGATTCCCTTCACAACAACACAGAGAGTTAATTATTTTCAGCATACATTTTCAGAAATATGTTATTATAATTGATTATACTATTATTGTGATTAATTTTTCAATTTTCTGCTTGGAAATAAAGATAGGTTCATCTGATGATAGGTTGATACATTCCAATTTCACAATACATGCACAGTACAAGCTACTTGAGGCATCAAAGTTTGAGAAGATTGTGTATTTAAGTCAATAAAAATCCATGTTTCATGTAAATTAATTATTAATCCACATAACCACTCGTTGTTTATAAGAACTACTCCAATTCTCCATTACAATAGAACTGAATTTTTCATATCAAATTTCAATTTTTAATTTTTTTTTCATTTCAGTACACATCTCAATAAAATACAATTCAAGTATATTTTAATCCCACTAGCTTTTAGCTATTTGAGGGATATTAGAAAAATACAATTCCCAGAAGGAAAAAGGTTGCAATAACCTACATAAACAAATATAAATATAATTATTATGAAATGAAATGGAATGAAATTTATTGATTCCTTTCACAAAAAACATAACAAATTACAATTTAAAAAAGTAGGAACTAAGTTGACCACTCTAACCAGTATTCGTATTCGACATTAGCCAAGCTCTTAAAAGTTTTAAAAAAGACAATATTTTTAGATGATTTGATTTCGTATGGTAATTGATTGAAATATTTTGGAGCTACATATTGGAATGATTGCTTGAAAATTGATTTATTGACTTTTGGTAAACGAAACATTCTTTGTGTGATTCTTCTTGTATTGTAATATAAATTCTCTGTACCAGTATTGCCAGCTCTGACATAGAATAGCTTTAAGATTTTATATACAAAAAGATGTTGTAGAGGTAATGCTCTTATGAAGGAAAATAATGGAAAATAACTTTCTCTTCTAGTACTGTTGCACATTATACGAATTATATTATTCTGAGATACTCTCAGCTTTTCAAGGTAAAACGTTTCAATGAAGAATGTTTTATACTGAATGTAATATACTGAATGAATACTTTCAACAAAGTAAATTAGAGAATTCATAAATAATAATAATTTATAATAATATAAAACCTTATTCTATATACCTATCAAATCTGACTCAATCTATTAGTCTGACTAAACTATTGTGAGCCTGCACTTTTACTGTAAAATCCAACAGTATGTCTCAATCATCAATTATTGTAATGAAAAATGATTTCAATTTTGTTTCAACTTTACCTTTTCTTTGTGAATTTCGCAATTCCAGAGGCGATGAGTTCAAAAGATATGGAATTCTGCATTCTGAATGATAATGATTTTGTAATATTGCTTTGAATTGAGAATTATCAACTTACTGAACTGAGTGTTAGTTTTCTACTTCAGATCTATATTTTCCTCAGTGTAAAATATTTTTCCTATTCTCATTTCGAATTACTTCTGTATTGTTTGCGTTTTTGTGCCAAATAAAGCTTTATATTTTTCATTTTATTTATTTATTTCACACACAATACAAGTTTGATACATATCAACAAAAGAATACATCGTGCAAACATCATCTATGTTTAAGGAGTAGCCTACAAAGTAAAACCTGTGGTGATATATTCTAATCTACTTACAAAGATCTTGGCGAACATTTTGGTAGTGGTTTTTTGTTGCAACGGTTGTCAACTGAGGAGCACAAAACTAACTGATAATTTGCAATTGTCAAGCAGTGAATTTATACTCTCAATTTCCACAACTATTCAGTGGGAGCATAGAGGGTTAGAATAATAGCAAATCGAAATATTTTTGGTGGGAGTGAACCACATTGAAATTGAAAGGAGAGGTGATGGACAATATTGGTGTGAGTGTTTGTGTCACAGCATGAATTTGGCTGATAAGGCAACAAAAATACGTGATTGGAATTATGATAGTGAATGGACATCGGACAATGAATGGAGTGCAAATCAAATGATACACAGAGGATGTAGGGAAAATTAGAATGCTACATGTGTACTGAGACTACTGGCTTCTGTGGATTTGAGAATTAAATCATTAATCCGATCAGACTCCTGGCTTCTATGAATTTTCTTAATTATTATTCATTCATCAATTGATTAACTTGAGAGATAACAATGAAGTAATCAGACAACTAAAATTTATAAATGATTTCAGGGTATTGTTTTTAGAAGATACAGAGAGTATAGAATTAGATGTAGATTCTATACATTCAATGTACATTCTATCACAGAGAAAAGATAGCATGAGAATAATTATATCCCATGGTTGTTTTTGTTCCAAATTTCAAGACGATTACTGTGACTGACTACTCTCTATCATTACTGGTTTGGCCGGGTGAGAGGATAAGAATGGCACAGTATTCAGATTCAGATTCCTTTATTCATGTGTTTAACAAAACATAATTCAACTTACGTTCTAGCGTTAAAAATAAATACCAGTAGCGGTAAAATGACATGGTAAATCATATTAAACTGATGAGTTCTACAATAATATTGAGCAAGAAAAATGATGGAAAATGCAAAAGTTGAGGTACTACTGTAATGAAAGACAACTAGCGTCACATAGCTTCACGAAAAACAATATTAATATTGTATTAACAATATTAGTATTTAAGATATTAAGTGTGAAATTATTTTTTTCAACCTTGGCCTATGAATGAATATGCATATATATATACGAAAAACAATACTGGGACTATCGGCTTAAGTTCACAGTGAATTTTTGGAACATGAACGCCCTATTGAAATTCTATTGGCACATTCTGTTGGACCTCTGGAAGCGTCCTATGTAATCATAAGATGTATTTCCAGTTATACGTCAAAAATGTATGTGTATTTCATTATTTCTCTCAAATTCCCCAAATTGATTCAGATTTGTTTTTTCTCAATTCATAAATAATCCTAAAATAAAATTTTCATTTATACATAATTGTGCATTATCGATTCGTTCTGTGAGTGACATTCAACACATTTCAAGGCCCGGTTTCCGAGCTCGGGATTTGGCTAAGTCCTAGACTTTAGACAGCTGGAGTCAGAAAATTGGCTTTCTGAAACGAGGCGTAGTCGCAGTCATTGTCATAGTCACGTTTGAATTAAATTTCAAAAAAATAGAAAATTAAACACAAAATAAAATAAAGAGAAAATAGTGTAAAGTCTCAGCTATTTTGAGTTACTTAGAAATGTTAATTTTGTCAAGGATAAACGTTTCAAATTATAGAAATGAGAAAATAAAAACTGCGACTACTGTTATAAAACTGCGACTACGTCTCGTTTTGGAAAGCTAATTTTCTGACTCCAGCTCTTTTAAGTCTAGGACTTAGCCTAATCCCGAGCTCGGAAACCGGCCCTGAGAGAGGTCTGTATGTTCAGCTAGGAACTGGGAAAAATATGTTCGAAGGATAACTAGAATTACTATTGAAACTTACACCTGGAATCTATGAATTTCAGCGTTTTCCCAATGTCGTTTTAAAATCATCAGGATAGGAATTTTCAAACTTCATTCACAATTTCAGCTAAGGCAAGTTCAGAGATGATTAGGAATATATCCCAAAATATATTCTCAAGTTCTAGAATCCATTCTGGAACAATATGGCCAGAGTCGACTATTTCCAGTAGTAATTTTGATGACGTGTACATGAGTTCTGACGTCCTGAGGCGCAAATACAAACTAATAATATTGATGGTAAGCTGGTTATTAGAATAGGAATAACTCAAACATTGGCTTGTATTTCCTCATGCAACAGAGCCCTTATGAAACAAGGTAGTTTGTTTAAGACGCTGTCAGAAAGGTTAATTTTAAATAAAAATACTAAGAAATTGTCAAAAATTACAGATTTATTGATACTTAGAAAGACCGGTTTCGGTTGTTACACCATTGTCAATCTCTGATAACCAGTTCGGTGTAACAACCGAAACCGGTTTTTCTAAATCTGTGATTTTTGACAATTTCTTATTCTTTTTATTCAATAAGAATAATTACCACAATATCAACTTCTCAACTACACAAAAAGAGAAAGGTTAATCTTCACTCAGTCTCCACTGTCATTACCAGAATTTGGAATTATATATCAATAATTAATTGTTGGCCAATCGTCAGAGACCTGGCTTGAATTCGTGCAGCTTGAGAGATTATTCTCGTCACCCAGTAGTTACTATACTGATATCTACTGGCAGACTTCAGAGCTAGGCTTTGTCAATAATTTTTGACCAATCAGGAGAAAGTAGGCGGGGCTTGATGCCTTGCAGTTTTAGCAGTTGTACATGACCCAGTAACTGACACCATCTAGTGGCGAAAATTGTAACTACGTCTCAATTGTTTGACAATTATTATTCATGTATGATCTATTTCAAATGTAATAATGTCATAAAATCTGAAAAGAGCAAGTGAAAAGTCAGGAAAGGTTCATAATATTATTTTGCTTAACGTACACTAGGCAAGAATAGTGCATCAATCTATTCTCTTTAGAAGTTCAGGATAGCTCTACTTTCAACATACACAGTGCTTGCAGACTGTAGACCTGGAATAATATAAATTAATCTATATCTAAATATTAAGATGAAATCTGTTCATTCAAGACAAAATAAAATCAAATGTAATCTTCCACCTGCGATGCTCTGGCATGACATAATAATTGGTGACTCCCAAAAACCCCTGACAGCTGTTCGGAAATCCTAGTCCGAAAATGACGTTGAAGATACAAAATCTTTCGACGAAACAACCATAATTGACGTTCAAGGTTGTTGAACTCATTTCCAGGCCTATGTTATTGAGCAATATATACTTGTTTTAGACATGGAATGTTGCATGTAATCACTTTTGAGTGCATTCCATTCTGGGATTAGAGGAGGAGTTCTAGACGTTAATGGTAGGCCTATCTGACGATAGTGCTTGTCAAAACACGCCTGATTTTGAAGATAGTCGAGATAAAGGTGTTGCATCAGTGGACATGCATTTTTAAAGAACTCATGGAAAAATATAGCAGCAGTTCTATTATTTGATCTGATTCATTTCTGATCTGATTTCATTCATTTTAGAGAAACAGTTTTATGTTTATCATGTTGATTCTCTCCCAATCAGTCACACTGGCGCACAAGGAATCTTCCTTTTGCCGGTGTTTTTGCCTCACCTACTGTACTTATACATGTGAACATAGATCAAATCTTCATTTTATAACTATTACTTATAATATAAACCATATCATTTCGTTATTATATCTAATTAAATAAATGTATGTATCTTGGTTTAAGTGCAGTAGCATATATACTTATATTTATTTTTTTAAAGCTTTTTTGTATTTTGTTTTTGGCAAATAAATTCATTCATTCATTCATTCATTTTAGAGGAACAGTTTTGGGTTTATCATGTTGATTCTCTCCCAATCATGATGTTGTGATTTTGGAAGATAGCAGAACAGCGTTGCCGATCCTCTGTCTTGTCAATGCCTTTTATAGACGGGTAGCTGATACAGGTTTATTGATGTAATATTAACTGTTCATTCTCGTTTGAAATAATCAATTATATTTTATTTCGCAAGAGATTATATTTTCCAATAATTGAGATGAAATATTTTGTTAATTAATTATGAATTCTACATTGTTAAAAGACGACCTGGCAAGAGAGCAAAGCGAGAAAGAGATAGCGCTATCCGCTTTGTTGATTGATAGACAAGGAAAGCAATACTTTTGCTAATCAAACACTGCCATTATAACGTGGACCTCACTTTGATTACTGGCTATCAATATAACTCCCCAAAGGACCAATCAGATCTTCCATCACTATTCTAGAGTAGGTAATTCACTATTTTCACATAATTCACTATAATCACTATTCTAGATAACGCTGAAGTACATGTTATGGTACTGATAAGTGTGATTTGCGTGACACAAATTCAACCATTGGATATAAATAAAGAAATATATAATAAAAATATAAATAAATTTGAATACTCTATTATCATGGAGGATGGCATCATATAGCCGAAACATCTTGTGAGTAAACAATTTTAAAAGGCTTAGATTTCTATTTTTATATATATTCAAGAGTAGCCCTAAAGAGATAAAAGTGAACCATTATGGAAAATTAGTAGGATTGTTGGTGATGTGAAATCTCTCTCCATAATAAGAAAACAAAGATGTCTTTTGATTTTTAGTGAAATTTGACAATATCTTTGTTTTCTTATCATTATGGAAAACATAAATAAATAACTATTTGCTGACACCTCACTGATTCTATAACTTAGCATTCTTGTGAATTCCAAGATGCTACTTTCTTGCAGCTTTCGGTCATCAGAAGTGAGATATTAAGTGAGGAATGCATCTAGTGAATGCCATACTATTGCTACCTTCGCTGCACTTCCATGCATTTTCTAGTGCGATTTCATCGAATCTGAGCCACTTGCAAGAGGCGATACCACAAGTTGATCATTGCTGGATGCAAGTGAGGCATGCCTCAAGTGAATGCCACATTGATGCATCATTCAATGTACTTTCATGCGTTTTTATTGGATCCAATTACAAGTTGATCATCGGATTGAAAGTGAGGCATGCCTCAAATGAATGCAACATTAATGCATCATAATATTTTGTACTTTCATGAACTTTTAATAAGATCCTACCACGAATTGATCATCACTGAATGCAAGTGAGGCATGGCTCAAGTGAATATCACATTAATGCATCATAATATTTTGCACTTTCATGAGTTTTTCATCAGATCCTACCACGAGTTGATCATCCCTGAGTGCAAGTGAGGCATGCCTAAAGTGAATGCCACATTGATGCGTCACTCATTGTACTTTCATGCGTTTTTATTGGATCCAATAACAAGTTGATCATCTCTGATTGAAAGTGAGGCATGCCGCAAGTGAATTACCACATTAATGCATCAAAATATTTGACACTTTCATGAGTTTTTCATCAGATCCTACCACGAGTTGATCTTCACTGGATGTAAGTGAGGCACGCCTCAAGTGAATGCGACATTGATGCATCATTCATTTCACTTTCATGCGTTTTTATTGGATCCAATTACAAGTTGATCATCTCTGATTTAAAGTGAGGCATGCCTCAAGTGAATACCACATTAATGCATCATAATATTTTGCACTTTCATGAGTTTTTTATTAGATCCTACCACGAGTTAATCATCACTGATGCAAGTGAGGCATGCCTCAAGTGAATATCACATCAATGCATCATAATATTTTGCACTTTCATGAGTTTTTATTTTATCCTACCACGAGTTGATCACCACTGAATGTAAGTGAGGCATGCGTCAAGTGGATACCACATTAATGCATCATTATATTTTGTACTTTCATGAGCTTTTAATCAGATCCAATTACTAGTTGATCATCTCTGATTCAAAGTGAGGTATGCCTCAAGTGAATGCCATATTAATGCATCACTCAATGCACTTTAAAATTGTGTTCCTGATTGCAATTTCAACGAATCCAAGCCACTTGCAATAGCTGATACCACAAGTTGACAATTGCTGAATTTTGTTGGGCGCCAGCCATTGTTGCAGTGAATCCTGGCGTACCTACATGGAAATATCGAGGTCGTCTCCAACGTATCCACAGTGATTCTCGAGGACATTTATCCACAATTTGTCAATCGAAAACACTTATTAGAATTCTGAAGATTCCTCCAAACTCTAGTATAAATGGATGGTGTGAGGACTCAGTAGTCACATCAGTTCGTTCTCTCGAGAATCCAACAGTTAGTAACAGTGCTGCCGAAACACCCCTTACAAACCACCGAAATGGATTGCAAACTTGTAAGTTTTGAAACATTATTTTAACTTTCAACTAAACAAATTAATTCAATTTCAACTTTCAATTTATAAATTTGAATACTATCTGTATCACACTCTTGTTTTGAAACACATTAATTACATTCAATGTTATATTTATAGTTATTGACCGAGCGAAGTGAGGTCTAGAGGTGCGTACAGATATACGCACCGCGAACATGCGCGAATATGTCCTTCTAATCAGCTGACTAAATCTGTATTTTTACAGAAACGGTAAGATACAGATATAAAAAGCTTGGCATCAGCTGATTAAAAGTGAATTGCTCATGTTCGCAGCGCGTAAATCTGTACCTACCTTAACATTCAAGTCGACGGTTTTGCATTTCTCTTTATGTTAAATTTATGTTTTTATGTTCCGCATTTACAGCGAAACGCAGCAATAGATTTTTATTAAAATTTGACAGATATTTTGAATTTTGCGTCGACGTATGCATAAGGTTTTTTTGAAATTATGATTTTAAGGATAATACAATAGGAAAAGGAGTCTCCTTTCCTATTATTACCAATATTACCATATATTACCGTGAAAATCTGACTTCAGAATTATTCATAATAAATCAAGTGGACTATTATACTACTCGTTAAAAAACATCGAACATCTTGAAAATGTATCTTTCCATCAACGTTAGTAGACAGTTGACTATAATACTACCCGTTCAAAAACATCGAACATCTTGGAAATGTATCTTTCCATCAACGTTGTAGACAGTTGCAGCCAGACCTGATAACAGCGCTCACACTCACATTCCGGGACGACATGATTGTCACGGTACGATAGGACAGAAAGCTCTATGTTTATTTGGGATTTTTTCTAGACATTTCAATTTGATAAATTATTGATTAATTTTTGAGAAAACATAACAACAGGTCAATGTAACTTACTGAGCGCGAGGTGAACTGTTCACAGAATTACTAGCTTATTAGATTCAATGTTATATACTTATAAACTTGTATAGATTTTGTGGCTCTAGTTGGACTTTTTTAGATTTCATGAAGATATTTGATGGAATTTTCTTTACACTTATGAATAACGTGAATTTCAATTTCAATATCAGTGTAATACTAGTATTTTCAACGCCCTAAACCACATTTTAAAAACAAATTCTTTAGTCTGGATTTTATAGACTGGAATCTAAAGATTCGAATGGATTAATTATTTGTTGTCAAATAATGATTGTTGATTACAGCCTAGACAAATATATTAGGAATATATGGGATTGTCTTTGAATACAATCGATCTCCGTTTCTAGTAGTGTTGGACTAGGAGTCAGATTCAAATAGAGCCAAAGGTATCTGAGGCGTTCTGTGGGCTCTGAGAATGCCTGATAGCATGTCTCATTTTTCATCTTTAATGTTGATTTCAATGATTTGTATGATGAATATGAATGAATTGATAGAATAATAGAGTTCCACACAATAAATAATATTTCCAATCAAGCTAATTATCGCAGTAGTTTATCTCATGTTCAAACACTTCCATCTTCAGTCGATCTAGTTTCAGTATTACCATAGATGAAGGATAAGTAAGTCACTATATTATTCTTGTCTCTGGTATTACTCAATTGCTTTCAATTCATATGTGTATTAACTTGAATCACACATTTTGTGACAACCGTGATCTCTTCAAACAACAATGAGAGAATTATATACATCCATAGTAGCAATGATATTCACAAAACGAATCAATATTTCTCTGTTTTACATCTTTCTGAATGGATTTCCTCTTTATAATAACGAAATTAGTTTCATCTCTAGTTTATCGCAGATTGCAGCCTATTCATTTATTACATCACCATTGATTCGGTTAATAACTCTCATTGTATCTGTAATTTAAAATTCGCTGAAATTGATTTATAACATCATCTTCATTCATTTAATCATTTACAGAGCCAAAAGTCATAATAATTCATACAATATGATTGGGAAAATCAACTGGCTGAGCCCTAACCTGTCTTTCCATTTTCGATATTAGTTTATTTCTTGTTTCCAACACAGATTTTTTCGAGTTTTATGAGCTATATTTACCATCTTTTTTCTCCATATCCCTTATATCCTTCCTTTTTCCAATGGAAATTGCTACATTTAGTGCCGGATGGACAAAAGCCGGTTAAATTTTAATCGTGATTAATTCCACGAGAGCCAATCAGAGAAACCATATTTTCAAAAACCTTTTCTCTGATTGGTTCTCGTGAAATTAATCACGATTCAAATTTAACCGGCTAATGTGCAACCAGGCCTTACGTTTACTTGTAAATTGAATAATCAAATCTAAAATTATAAATTTATCTTCAAACTTTTGTCTCTTTTCTTTCAGGTCATCTTCGTCATGAGCTCCATCCTCATCTCGTCAGCTATGGCTGCTCCCAAACCAGGCGCAGTTATTGCTCCGGCTGCATATGCTGCAGTCCCAGCTGCATACACTGCTGCAGTACCGGCTGCATACACTGCTGCAGTTCCGGCTGCATACACTGCTACAGTTCCGGCTGCAGTCCCAGCTGCATACACCGCTGCAGTTCCAGCTGCATACGCTGCATACGTGCCGCAAGTTCCCACTTCGTACAGTTCTCAGGTGGTCTCCAGGAACTATAATGGATACGCTGCAGCTCCCGTCGCCCCCGTGGTTCCCGTTCCTGGTGTTGCGTACGAAGCTGCTTTCCTCTAGGATTTCACAGGACTTATCACAAACGACTTGAAAAAGCACAGTTTTCTTTTGTCACATCCACATTTATTGGACATTAATACAGAACTGCAGTTTCGTGTTGAAACAACCAACACATCTTCAGCTTTAGAATAATTCCTCAATATCAATTCTCATTCAACAAACAACTTGGGAAAATAGGAGAAACTTATCTCATGAAATCAGGGAAATACCATGGAATTTTGATTCTACAGGGACTTGGAAGATTTGCTTAGAAAAACGTGAATGAATACAGGGAAATTATTGCAAAAATCAGGGAAATACCATGGAATTTAGATTCTACAGGGACTTGAAAGATTTGTTAAGAGGAACGTGAATAAATACTGGGAATTTATTGCAAAAATTACGGCGAATATGAACAACTACTGGACTGAATCAATCTGTAGTCGAATTTATTATTCTGTGATATATATTTTGGGTTAAAGCCACCAGCTATTTATTTGGTTCAAGCTCATATTGTGTATTGTAAGCGACTCGGAAGAGTGTAGAACGTGCAACTGACCTATGATTCGTATGTTTCATGAGGATCAATCTATTGAATATTGGTATTAAACACTCCACTTGTAACTCTCCACATGTAGCACTCCACATGCTCACTGTTCATTTCTGTTGCAACTATAGTTATTCATGCGGATCAATAAAAGGAGTATTGGAAAGTTCACTATTGTTTGTATTCATTCCATCATCAGCTCTCAATTATATTTCTGATCATCAAGATTTAGTTCTGTAATGATTACTTACATAATTATAATAATCTTTGAAGAATATAATAATCACAAAATCAGGTTAAATTTTAACCATGGTTAATTCCACGAGTATCAATCAGAGAAGCCATCTTTTCAAAAAAGCCTACTCTGATTGGTAAAATTGGAAAACTCTGGTTTTCGTGAAATTAATCATGGTTAAAATTTAACCGGCTCTTGTGCAACCAGGCAATCTATTTGTTATCGTCTTTGTAATAACGTTGTGAAGATGAATTGGTTATCCACTTTCTTCCAGATAATTCTTCAGAAAAACTCTTTCAGAAATTGTATTTTTTTGGGCTACTTTTGAATATAAATAAAAATAGGAATCTGAATACCCTTTTTAAAATTTAAAATTATTGACCGAGCGTAGTGAGGTCTATATTTCAACTCGATTTGCTTTTGTCTGTCTGTATGTAACGCGATTACGGCCAAAGGCGTTGATAGAAATCGATGAGATTTGGCAGGAATTTTCAATCCTTTTTCAACTGCGCGTCGATGTATACACAAAGTTTTTTGAAATTTTGCATTTTAAAGATAATATGAAAAGAAAGAAAATTCTCCATACTCTGATATCACTATAATATTATATACCATTTACTTTGAAGATGTGATCAATAAGACTATAGAATTATTCATAATAAATCAGCTGACAATTCATTGCATGCATTACACATTTGTCTGGCCGTGTCTATTTCTATAAGGTAGAGTTTCAATATTTTCTATGATGCGTGCCTATCAGTATCACATCACATTTGAATAACAAATTTAATAGGTGATTGAAAATAGAATGAAAAAAGATTGAATTATTGAATAATGCAGAGGAAATTATAATATTCTTGATTGAAAAAAATTAATTTTAAAATAGTTGAGAAATATTTTTATCAAATGGAAAGATCATTATGGAACTAGATGAATCATCAAATGGGATACAAATTCAAACGTGAACTGAGTTTATCAACATAAGTGAGTTTTTTATCTTGGAGGAAACAAAATATAACAGTTCTTAAGAGTAAATTATGATTCAACTGTGAATTGTGATTGAACTGAATCAACTAGAACAGTTGACATCAGATCTTGTGGATGAGAAAACTGCGTGAGGTCTACTGTTCACAGAACTACTAGTTTAGTCACAAAATGTTTCGGCTATACAATGCCATTATCATTGATGAATAATTTTAAAAAGTGAACTCAGATTTCTCTTTCAGAAAGTATTTTCCTTTCAGCTTCATTCCTCATAACAAAATAACCAACGATATTGGTAACTCTGTATACTTTTCAGAAAAAAAGATCAAATTTCTATTAGAAAGTATCTTTCTCTTCAGCTTCATCATCACACCATAATGACCAACTCTTCCTATATAGCTCTTCTGAGAAACTGTTAAAGATTTCATGAGAAAGTATCTTTTTCCTCAGTTTAATTTTCCAAACCAAAATAACCAACGATATTGGTAACTTTTTCAACTCCTCAGAAAAACTCTTCAAATCTGCATTAGAAAGTATCTTTATCTCCAGCTTCATCACCATACCAAAATAACCGAAGAAGCCTATGCCATTTTTAAGAGGAAGATTCAAACTAGTAGAGAGAGCAATATAAAATGGAATTTGATAATTTTCTCAAATCTTTGAAAAGTGCTCCCCTCATTGTCATATAAGTCACTCCTACACATAAGTCAAACTTTGTCGCAACAATGTCAGAATACTATCACCACGACCACACACGTAATCATAATCAAAGTGATTACATGATCAAGTAGAACAGAGAGTGAAAATATGTGTCATAGACATATGACACATAGTAATGGCCCACTAAGTTGACCATCTGGGTCAGTCTGTTCCAAAGGTGTTGAATGCTTAATAATTTGGCAAGCGCTGTCCAATTGTTAATATTCCGGCTACAAACGTCAATCACTATAAAACAGTTGCCTCCTCATTTCAAGTCATCACTCAAGGACTCGACACTAATCAGCCAATATCGTTCTAGCTGAGAGACCACGATGTATTTCACGTTGGTAAGTTGAGTATTCAAATTGAAAATAGCCTAAATTTATAACATTCATATGAAATTTATTCAGTTTAATATGTTCCTGTTTATATGAAGAGTATGAATGATAGGAACATATTTCCAAAGTAAAATAATTTTAAAATCTGGTGTGGCGCACTCACACAACTTTCCTTGCTGTTATGAAAATTGATCACCTGACGCTAGTGTGCACGCGCATCTCAAGTCTACTCATAAACAAAGATTTGAGCCAGCTGGTGACAGGACAATAACGCTGGAGACATACGAGGTCTGCTATCTCTTCATAGTGAATCATTTAATAGAATCAACAGTTGCCAACAGTTTGCAATTGAATAATCACATTTTCTCGAATTTAAAGCTTATTTTCCATTTTAGGTGAAAATGTTACTGAACATCAATTGTAGAGATTTTTATGCTTAGTCTTTCCCACTTAAAATTTTCCGATCAAAATATATCTGAGACTTGATAATTGGAAATCTAGAATCAAACTTTGCATAGATGAGGCGGATCTCCTGAAATTTTTACAGATATGGCACTTGTGGCAGTCGATGTAGATTAAATCTATTTTTAATCAATTCAATAATATGATTTTGATCATATCAAAATCGTTGGAGCCATTTTCGATAAAATCCTCTTTTTACAACATTTTCGCCATTTTAGCCGCCATATTGAATTGCATTTGATCGAAATTGTTCGTGTCGGATCCTTGTAGTGTAAGGACCTTAAGTTTCAAATTTCAAGTCATTCGTTAATTGGGAGATGAGATATCGTGTACATAGACACACATACACATACAGACCAATACCCAAGAACCACTTTTTTGGACTCAGGGGACCTTGAAACGTATAGAAATTTAGAAATTGGGATACCTTAATTTTTTTCGGAAAACAATACTTTCCTTACCTATGGTAATAGGGCAAGGAAAGTAATAACTTAGATTATTTAATGATAGAAAGTGTGATGGAATTCAACTGTTCATGTAAGTGCATGGTATCTGATGTGAAGGTGATATTGTGATAGATAGTTCTATTCAATTGCTAGCAGGTAACCCGTGCTTCGCAAGAATGCAATTGAAAACTTGACAAACTGGAAACTTGACCAACTGAAATCTTGAAGAATTTGAAATAGACCTATAACCATCCTCGGTAAATTAAGAATCTATATGCGAAATTTCATGTTAATCGGTTGAGTAGTTCAGAAGTGAATTTCCTTCCACGTGCGTATGTAAACAGACTTTTTCCTTCAATAAATTATAGATTATTATGTATTCTTATTCTTATCATTCTATTAATATTATTACAATTACTAGTTTATTGTAATTGAAACAACTGAAACCACTTTCTTGTTTCTGTAAGCAAGTGGTTCTGGAAAAACTAGTTTATTCATTCAATTATCAATTTATTTCAAGTCAATTGAACTTATACTCCGTACAAAATAACTTCTGACTTAGGAGGGACATGCGCAACAGAGACGGCATACAGTGGTAGGGATACAACGGAGGTGATGTTGCCGTTCTGAACCGGCCAGTATTCTCTAATAATTAAAGAAAGTATTTCTAGTAGGTATTCAAGCGCTCATGTTGAACTCACGAAGTGTCCTCTCTGAAAGCCTTCAGTCGACTGACTCTAATCAACAATTTGGCAACTTCGCTTCTACCTATGACCTCAATCAATCACAGTAATTGACTGATCTTCCTCCATTTCTCTGCGCCGCATATTCCTCCAAGTCAAAAGTTATTTTGCACGGAGTATAGTGATCCAATTTTTCATGGATTGTGCTATTTACTGTCAAATGAATAAATAGATAAATTAAATTGATGAAATTTGTGTATTGGAACTGCAAGTTTCCCATGCTGTTACAATTTGTAGGTTTATCAATTATGTTATTGTAAAATTGTTTCAATGAATGAAATCTACAGTATTTAATTTCCATTCTATCATGTTTTAATTATCAAAATACGATAAAATTCCATTTTTTCTTTCAGAACTGCCTAGCCTTCCTCGCAACCCTCATCGGCCAGGCCATCTCAGCTCCATCGGGCTTTTTCGGACCTCCGCCACCTGTTTTCGGCACCCCCTTTCCGGGTCCGCCCCTGGCACCCAGCTTTGTTACAGCGCGCAGCTCGCAGGTCATCGCCAGGAACTACAATGCACTTTTCCTAGCGCCGCCCCAACCCGTATATGCACCGGCCTATCCTTACCCGGCCTACCCTCCAGCCTTTGAACCCAGTTATTTCTTTTGATTTTCCTAATTCATCCTAAATAGGACGCTTATGTTTTCTTTTTTGTTTTTTATATATTGTTGTATAATAAAATTGTAAGTTTTGTATGAATGTTGGATTGTTTTTTCATACACCATAATCGGTAGCCGTACATCAAATAGAGGCTTTCAATGAGTAGCCTCCACAGTACCATAGAGAAACAATAGCGTGAGTAGATATCTCATGGAATAGGGCGTTTATGTCGCAACTTTTACTGTTATCTCAAGCCGATTACTCTCGATTATTGTCGATTTTTACTGTTTTATTGGGGTGAGAGAGTATGAACGGCACAGTTTGAGAGACTACGAGCGTCACAAAGCTTCACGGGAAAGAACTACGTGGACTATGGGCTTGATATAACAGTAAAAGTTGCGACATAAACGCCCTATACCATGGGATATCTACTCAAGCTATTGTTTCTCTATGACAGTACTAACTCTTTAGTAGTAATTTGTTTGTATGGGAAGAGCGAAGAGATATTGAGGTATTTCTCCACAATTGAAAGAAGAAGACGTTGATGTTGTCATAATTGAACGAGCGGAGTGAGTTCTAAGATTCAAGTCGATGGTTTGGCATTTCTCTCTATATTTGTATGTTTATATGTTCCGCATTTACAGCGAAACGCGGCAATAGATTCTCATGAAATTTGACCGGGTATGTTCTTTTTTGAAATTCGCTCGATGTTTTTTGAAATGTTGTATTTCAAGGATGATATGAAAGGGAAAGGAGTCTCCTTCAAACGCCAATATTACCGTGAAAATCATACTATAGAATCATTTGTCCAGTGGATTATTAATTGCATGCAATGACGCATTCATTTATCCACTTATTGAACTTATTTGCACTCTCAGAGTGCGAAAACTACCAATGAAGACATATGTTTTTAGATTGTCATTCATACTCCGTGCCAGAACTACAATGTCGACTTCTGCACTTACAGCACTCGCATTTCCGTATCGAAATGTTGTAGTTCGAAAATACAAGGTGAACTTTCAAGCTGATTTGTGAGAAAGTTGATATTTTGACATAGGTAGTTCTTGCACAAAGCCGCAGATTTTAGTTACAGTAAGGTTCACTTCAGAAACTGACAGTATTCCTTATTGAATAACAGTGCAGTTTCTCATTCCACTGATGCTGACAGAATGAAGTGAAAAGGTGTGACCAGAAGCCGTGCCGGAGCAACAATACCAAAACACACCGAGAAGCACTCGTTCGACCTTGACTTGCGGTCAAGGACAGCCGATTCAAGGTCACGGCTGAACAGCTGATTTCATTAGTCCGTCAGCTGATAAGCTGAGGAAACCTTAAGCTGCGTACACATATTCGTGCTTCCAACCCGCACCGAGCACGCTCTTCCCTCGTTCCGCCCTCGTAACGCCCTCGTACCACCATCAAACCACAGTCACACCGCCCACGCACCCATCATGAACGTTACGGAAGATGTTAGATCTTCTCGCGTTCCCCGGTCGAACCACTCTTGGACCCCGGTCGATCATCAATCGCTCTGCTGGAGTGACATTCGGTTGCGGAGCAGAGCGACAGTCTGTACGCACCTTAAGACCAGTTATAGAATAGACCCGCTGGGAAGTCTAGCCTCTGAAGCCAACATCTACTGCCATATCTCCAAATCGTGACGTCAGCATCAGATAGAAAACTTTTCTGTAGAGTTTGTTTAAATTGTTTTCCATAGCAGATTGTGTCTATTTCAGCGGGAGCGCAGCTGGAGTTTACCATTTTAATGAATAATAATTTACATCCTTCTGAAATAGACACAATCTGAAAGTTTTCTATCCGATGATGACGTCACGATTTGGAGATATGGCAGTAGATGTTGGCTTCAGAGGCTAACTTCCCAGCGTGTCTATTCTATAACTGGTCCAAGGAGGAAACTACGGTCTCCGCCAACTCTCGACTTGCTATCAACACTGTTTCAAATAAATAAGCAGTGTTTACGAGTTTGTGTTTCTTGAATAGTTCCAAATTTCTTAAATAACTCAATATTATTCGTTAAAAGTGGTAATTGAGTGGAATATTTCTAATTAATTTATCAATTTAAGCCATCTAAATTCAAAATTTATAGTTTTAATGTTTATTTTGGACCAAAATGTTATAAAAATTGTACACGTGAAATTCTAACCTTATCTTGGACTTTGTCATCTATAAATTTGGAAGAAAAATAGCACAAGGACTACCTTATTATTTTATCTTTCAATGTTATTACATTAGTGTTATTTGCATTGTAAATAAATAAATAAAGATAAAATAAAATAACATAACAGCTTGAAGAGCACACCTTCAAACTTAAAAAAAATGTTTCTTTGCCTTCAATTTTGGAGAGTGAATCATTCCAAAATCAGAGTATGTACTTGATTTATGATTCAAGTACTAAATGATTCATTACTATAGTGAGGTCCACGTTATAATGGCAGAGTTTGATTAGCAATGGTATTGCTATCCTTGTCTATCACTCAACAAAGCGGAAAGCGCTATATCTTTCTCGCCTTGCTCTGTTTCCAGATCGTCTTTTAACAATGTAGAATCAATAATTAACAGATTATTTCATCTTAATTATGGAATAGTTGATAGTTTCTTGCTACAATATCTTCAAATAATTTATTTGAAAACAATACATTATATACAGCGTCTATGAAAAGTTGCTGCTTGGATCATTCTGAAACCATGATTGTGTTAAACTGTTGTATTATTTATAAGGAGAATAAAGTGCAGTTTCATTTTCATATACAATCCACGAATCTACAGAAACTATCTAGCTATAACACTTATAACACTCATTCTCCTAGAAGCCTCCCAACTACATTAGCATACAATACACGCCTTGTTTACGTGCGTTGACACAATTGTTTGTCATTCATAGCTTGTAGCCGTCGAAACTGAGGCACTATAAAATATTACGATCTCTTACATCAACCAGACTATGTCACCAATACAGTTATAACTTTTCTGCATTTTGTAGGTAGATACATACATATAAACATATATAGTTGATGTTATAGAGTTATACTTCGCATGCATGTTGAAGGTAGATACATACATATAAACATATATCGTTTACTCAATATTGTAAGTCTGTAATATATACTTTCCTAGGATATTGTTGGTCGGTAAATAGGCTATATATAAACAGAAGACTTACTATACAGTTATAGTTTTTGTGCATTTTGTTAGTAGATACATACATAAAAACAGATACAGTTTACACAATAAATCATTGTGGGCTTGTGTACTTTGCAAGGATATTTTAAGAGGCTAAATAGGCCTTTATACTAGTAGTTCTGTGAACAGTGGACCTCACGCAGTATTCTCATCCACAAGTACCTGATTGAAACTATGGACCTTATGGAAATACAACAATAGACTGGCTTCTCCACACATCTGTGTAATCACTTGTCAGCTGATTTATGATGAATAATTCTATAGTCTGATTTTTACTCTAATATTGGCGTGAGAAGGAGGCTCCTCTTTCCTTTTATATTATCCTTGAAATGCAAAATTTCCAAAAACCTTGTATATACGTCGACGCACAATTAAAAAATCTGGTGTGGTACACTCACACAACTTTCCTTGCTCATATTCGAAACTACGATCAGACTTTTGTATATGTGTATATATAATTGTTTTCAGAGTACTTTTTCCTTTGTGTAAATTGTGAAATTCAATGATTTTTTTAGTCGTCATTTTTTTAAAGTCGTCAAAACAGCTGTTCTACAGATGAAATATCTCGACTATGTGTTCTTTTTATGAACTGCTCTACCTACCTACCTCATGCACGAGAAGGAGGTTACAAAGTCCATTTCTCAAGGATGGGGTGGACCCCCCATTAGTTTCCCAGAAAGGAGACTCATGCCAGTTAATAGAGCTGATAAATAACTATACAGAGTATGAATTTGAAAAAAATCAGTCAAGTTATTTTGAAAAAATCGTGAAAAACATGGTTTTTTAGTAATTATCCGCCATTTTTCTCAAGAATATCACGGAGCTCCTGCAATTTTCCAAGGGAAAAACTCATGTCATTTGATAGGACTTATGAATAGCTACCCATGGCTTGAATTTGAAGTAAATCGTTAGAGCAGTTTTCGAGAAAACGGTGAAAAACATGGATTTTTAGTCATTATCCGCCATTTTTCTCAAGAATATTACGGAGCTCCTGAAATTTTCCTAGAAATGAAACTTATGCCAGTTGATAGGGCTTAAAAATAGCTATCCATGGTATAAATTTGAAGAAAATCGTTAGAGCCATTTTCGAGAAAAACGTGAAAAACATGGTTTTTTAGTAATTATCCGCCATTTTTTCCGCCATCTTGAATTGAATTTTATTGAATTTCTTATTGTCGGGTCCTCATGATATAGGGACCTTAAGTTTAAAATTTCAAGTCGATCGGTTAATTAGGAATGGAGTTATCGTGTTCACAGACATACACACACACACACATACACACACACACATACACACACACACACATACACACACACACACATACACACACACAGACCAATACCCAAAAATCATGTTTTTGGACTCAGGGGACCTTGAAACGTATAGAAAACTTGAAATTGGGGTACCTTAATTTTTTTTGGAAAGCAATACTTTCCTTACCTATGGTAGTAGGGCAAGGAAAGTAAAAAGGAACATACCTGTCAAATTTCATGAAAATCTATTACCGCGTTTCGCCGTAAATGCGCAACATATAAACATTAAGAGAAATGCCAAACCATCGACTCGAATCTTAGACCTCACTTCGCTCGGTCAATAAACAGAATTCGCTCGGTCAATGAACAGAATACATATAGTGAGGTCCACGTTATGATGGCAGAGGAGAAAGATGGCAGAATAACTTTGCGACCCTCACTGTCTTGTCAATGCCTTCTTGACGTTAACTGGTACAGGTTTATTAATGTAAAATAAATTGTTCATTCTCGTTTAGAAGAATGAATTATATTTTATAAAGTTAGAAATTATATTTTTCAATAATTTCATAATGAATTTTCATAATTAAGATGAAATATTTTGTTAATTAATTGTTAATTCTACATTGTTAAAAGCCGATCTGGCAGCAGAGCATAGCAATAAAGAGATAGAGCCATCAGCTTTGTTGAATGATAGACAAGATAGCAATTTATTTATTTATCATTTTACAAAGACGACTTTCTAGAAGTATTTTAAGCCTAGGTGATGATGATGGAATGAATGATAATACAATGAAGGTAGAGTTATGAATGAATAAAAATTATAGGTTTTGCTATCCACTTGAATTATTGATTTGAGTCCACTTTTTAGTCCAGGAATGAATAAACTAGTAATTTTGAATTTGATTTGATTAGAAGCCAAATATAATAGAATGATTACATTCAATAAACTCAGACCTTAAAATATAATACCATTGATAATTAAACACAGCCATTATAATGTGGACCTCACTATCTATATAATAAGAGAGAGTAGGGTTGTGTTTGTTCGTTTGTTCGCATCAAAACATGTCAACTTGTGGATTGCATACCGGAAAAACGGGAATGATCTAGATCTCCAAATTTTGCACATAGATTCTAAAAATATCAATCTCGTGCACCTCGAAGCCCACATTTCAATTTTCCTTATAGATATTTCAGAATTAATGTTCAAATTCCATTAATGGTACATACACGATTTCATAAAAAATCACCAAATCATATGGTCGAAATTAAGAATCGAAATTAGAATGACTGACTCACTGTACAGTCAGTCGAAAATTTTAATGTTGGAATGAGGGGTATTTTGGCTAGCTGAGCGAAAAAATAAGGTCATTTGCACATTTTCATTATATCTTCAAATGAAAAATGAGTTTTGTGGGTTGTCAAAACTCCCTCTGAAAGGAAAACTGTTCAACTTATTCTATCTTTTAGTAAAATAGCAATGATCATCCAACCATCTATTATCTTCTGTACTATAATAAAGGAAAGAACTGGATTATACACGTATACAGGTGTAAAGTATAGGAAAATTATGTTTGACGCATCACTACGTCTGAACTACTGGACTGATTAACTTGAAATTTTGCATATAGATTCTTGCTTAACCGAGGATGGTTATAAACCTATTTTAAATTCTTTAATATTTGATTACATCAAGTTTTCAGTTTGTCAAGTTTTCAATTATTTGTCATGCTTTCAGTTGTTGTAAGGAAGCAGCAGAACGTTTCTCTTAAAAGGGAAATAGGTATGATTGGGGATTCTTTTCGATTGGTAAAAACAGGTTTTCTGTCGCACTCAAATTTTATCCGCCATTTTGAATCAACTTCTTTTTTAATTGAAAAGTAGTCATATGATACATGATTCCGATACAGGATTTCCAGAGAAAATGTATGGTGAAAACCGCACATCGATATCTCAAACCTTTCAAAATTTATTCTCATTCATTTCCTTTATTAAAGTATAGAAAATGATCCATCTATCTATCATCTTCTATACTATAATAAAGGAAATAACTGGCTTAAAAACGTGTAGAGGATAGGAGAATTATGTTTGACGCATCATCACGTCTGAATTACTGGACTGATTTACTTGAAATGCTGCTCATAGATTCTTAATCAACCGATGATTATTACAGGTCTATTTTCAATTCTTCTAGATTTCATTACGTCAAGTTTTAAAATAGACCTTGCACGGGTTACCTGCTAGTAGTATATAGTATATGAACAGTGCTATATATATAAACAGAAGACGTAGTAAATAAAAAATGGTCGCACTGTGTCACCCAATGTATACAGTTATACTTTACGTGCTTATTGTAGGTAAATATATGTGGACAGTTAGAATATAGGCCATCGATTGTCAGAGTGAGCCACTTGAGCCAATGAATGATCTGTCTGACCTGGTTAGATCATGTTGCTCCTGTCTTGAATGGGTGTTTGTCTGGCCTAGACTCATAACTCATTTGAGTCCACTTTTCAGTCCAGAAATAAATAAACTAGAAATTTTGAATTTGATTTGATTAAAAACCAAATATAATAGAATTATTAAATTCTCAGACCTTAAAATATAATACCATTGCTAATCAAACACTGCCATTATAATGTGGACCTCACTAAAGTATATAATTGACCGAGCGAAGTGAGGTCTAAGATTCAAGTCGACAGTTTGGCATTTCTCTTAATGTTTAAATGTTTGAATGTTTGAATGTTTGAATGTTTGAATGTTTGAATGTTTGAATGTTTGAATGTTTGAATGTTTGAATGTTTGAATGTTTGAATGTTTGATGTTTGAATGTTTGAATGTTTGAATGTTTGAATGTTTGAATGTTTGAATGTTTGAATGTTTGAATGTTTGAATGTTTGAATGTTTGAATGTTTGAATGTTTGAATGTTTGAATGTTTGAATGTTTGAATGTTGAATGTTTGAATGTTTGAATGTTTGAATGTTTGAATGTTTGAATGTTTAAATGTTTGAATGTTTGAATGTTTATATGTTTATATGTTGCGCATTTACGGCGAAACGCGGTAATAGATTTTCATGAAATCTGACAGGTATGTTCCTTTTTTAATTGCGCGTCGACGTATATACGAGGTTTTTGAAAATTTTGCATTTCAAGGATAATATAAAAGGAAAATAGACCCTCCTTCATACGCCAATATTAGAGTAAAAATCAGACTATAGAATTATTCATCATAAATCAGCTGACAAGTGATTACACAGATGTGTGGAGAAGCAAGTCTATTGCTGTATTTCTATAAGGTCTATAGTTATCAGGTACTTGTGGAGGAGAATACTGCGTGAGGTCTACTGTTCACAGAACTACTAGTATATGAACAGTCCCATATCATATAAACAGAAGACGATAACTGTGGACTACTGTCTATTATTATTACTGTTTTGCGGGGTGAGAGTGTAAGAACGGCACAGTGTAAGAACGGCTTTATATTTAACTACAAGGACTATCGGTTTGAGTTAACATTGAAAATTGGAACATAAACGCCCTATGCCATGAAATATCTTCTGAGCTTTCTCTATGGTTAAACTTAGAGGTGACAAGATGAAACAATTTGGGGCCAGACCATAATAGGCGTTTTCAGATTAGTCAGGGCAGGAAACTTTCTAGGGAGCTACAGGACTATCGGTTAACAGTGAAATTTTTGGAACATAAACGCACTATATCATGGGATATCTTCTCTTTTCTTTATGATAACTTTTGATCGAATCGAATAACTTTTTATTGTTGGAATAACCAAGAGAATAATTATAATACACATGGAAATAGTGATTGGTTACATCAACTACTATTTCTATTGGAAACAAGACGCAGTCGTTCATGAGAAACCAATTGATTATCTTCATTCTTCATTGATTCATACAATAAGTACATCATCAAAATGATAGGGAGAGAAAAAATAAGGTAACCTTGTGCTATTCCGCTCCCAAATTTAAATAAGGTTACACATAGTCTGGAATAGGTTGAATCTCCAATTGTTCACTTAAGAAAATTCTCAATCCTATCTCATTTGAAATTGTAGACGTAGGTACTATACATAAGACGATGAAACTCTGGTATAAACTACTCATTTCAATTCATTCTAACTATTTATTACCTGCAATATTTATCGATTTATATACTGAATAATACACTAATTTCCATATCATCACATCTTCTCATAAACACAAAACCATACCATTCTGTAGTGAGGTCCACGTTATAATGGCAGTGATTGATTAGCAATGGTATTGCTATCCTCGTCCATCATTCAACAAATCGGATATCGCTATCTCTTTCCCGCTTTGCTTTGTTGTCAGATCGTCCTTTAACAATTTAGAATTGATAATTGATCAACAAAATATTGAATCTTCAATTTCAATTCAAACTAATCTTGATTATGGAAATTTATTATAAATAACTGAGAAATATAATTTCTTGCTTCATAAAATATAATTGATTATTTCGAATGAAAATGAGCAATTAATATTACATCAATAAACCTGTATCAGCTACCGTCTATAGAAGGCATCGACGAGACAGAGGATCGGTAACGTTTTTCTCCTATCTTTCTCCACTGCCATTATAACGTGGACCTCACTACAGCTCTCTAGAATTCATTTCGTATCAACAAAACTATCTCAGTACAATAATAATAATAATTATCTCAGTACAGAAAAAACGAAACATAAAACAAAGATCAAAACAAAACAATAGTCGGTGGAACTAGTTGATTTTCTCCGCACATTTTCTCCTCCCTTGTGATTCAACTGGCACTCTCCTTTTATTTCCGCTAGACCGTTCGTTTTACAAGCCGGATTTCCCGAAGAAAAATGTCAAGGTCGCGAATTTTCCGAGGAAGAGTGTCAAGGTCGTTTGACCGAAGAGTTGGAACAAACTCATTTGAAATTCCATGAAGAGATACTCAATCTTTCTGTTTTCTCTTTCATTGACATTGAATTTGAATGATAATTTGTGTTTATTTAATTATGTTTTACGTTCTCTAAGCAATATTGTTTACTGTTTAATTATTATCACTTGATAACCATGCAATATTGTTTATTGTATAATTATCACTCCATATAGTATCATTTATTTCAAATCCCGTTGAGATTTGTGATTCTTTTATCTTTTTGCTCATAATAATTGTAAATATTGTAAAGTGAAATAGATAGAATATTTGAAAAATTTTAATTTGTTTATCTCTTTATAATCTCGGATTGGAATTGGAAAATTGTTGACAACAGGTCGTCACCCTTTTGAAAAAGAAATAGAAAGGAAGTATAAAACTATTGACTAACACATAAGAAGGAGAAATTATGAAAAATAGCAAGCTCAGCCTTCAAACCAGAGTTATTAACAAAATGTTTATTTCTCCGTCCTTATAGATACCATCAGATTGAACGGAACTTGACAAACACATATGTTCATCATGTGTATGATAAGCTATGTTCGATTTAATAGAATAAGGACGGAGAAATAGACATTTTGTTAATAACTTTGGTGTAAACGCAAATTGAGACAGGTTCCCATGAACAGTCTATGTTTAATCTAGGATACGGCCTACAAGAACCCTGATCTAGGATTAGGATTACTTGAAAATATAGTCGCATATATTATAATGTATTTAATTGCCAGTTGAAACCACCAGCTTATCCATCTCCGTTTGAAATGAAATTTGGCTTACAACCCATATAATCACAGATTCACAGAAAACTCTATCAATCTTAGGAACCACGGATACTAGTATAGTATTCCAGTAAATGTATCTTAGTAAATTTATGCTAGTATCAATGTTAGGAACGACTTCCGAGCAAGGGATTCAGCTAAGTATTTTACACACAGTACCACGCTAATTAAAGGTATATTAGCCTACTCCTAACTCAGCCCTTCAACCGCCGTCGAGCTGACACATTTATTTTATTTATTTATTGTTTTTCCTATCATTTGAAATTTATTATTATAATAAACTCTCTTATTATTCTTTCAAATTTATTTATTATTCATAATTTGTAATTTATTTTATTATTGCTAGTGTTTGCCGTCTGTCTGATAATTTGCGACTCCTCCCTGCACACGGACAAATCATCCAGGCAGGGAGAATTTATTCATGTAATTTATAACACTTTTATATTTTGTGAATATGTAATATACTATGAATAAATCAATTTGAATTTGAATTTAGAATTGAATTTGAATTTGAAGTTCTAGACTTTAAACAGCTGGAGTCAGAAAATTGGCTCTCCGAAACGGGCGTAGTCGTAGTCCACGTTTAATTTAAATTTCGAAAAACTAGAAAATTAAACACAAAATGAATTGGAGTGAAGTTTCAGCTATTTTGAATTATTCAGGAATGTTTAATTTCGTCAAGGAAAATGTTTCCGATCATAGAAATGAAGAAATAAAGATTATCATAAGAACTACGACTACGCCCCGTTTGGGAGAGCCAATTTTCTGACTCCAGCTGTTTAAAGTCTAGAACTTAGCAAAAATAACTTTAACAAAAACTAGTTCTAGAGAGATCTGATCTATGAGAAACTAGAAAATTTAGGTCCGGTTTCTGAACTCGTGATTTAGCTAAGTTCTAGGTCAATGGTCGCCAAACTGATGAGCCTGTGAGCTAGAATAGCATTTATAAATCTCCTAGTGAGCTACCAACGAATATTTGACTGAAGAAAGTATGTTACTAGGAATGAAATTTTCGCCTATTAAGATACATTTCTAGTGTTGAAATCCACTTATCTCATAGCAAAAAGTATAACAAAAGTTGAAATATACATTTCAATGAGAGCAGTGGAACTCTTTTTGGTCATCAAGTATGTTCTTGATTTTTGGAGTTTACGTTGTAGCTGCCATTCTGATGCAGTTGTCCAAATGTTCATTAGTCAGTCTGTTCCTATATCGATTTTTTATGAATTTCATACTTGAAAAGATGCTTCTCACAAGTAAGTGAAGCTGAACATAGCTTTCAACCTCAATGGAACTTGAATAATATTTGGATATTTTTCTTTGGGGGCTGAGGCCAAATATTTCCAGTTGTAGAAAGTAATCTAGGAGACAGATCATTTTGAAAATCCACAAATTCCATTTCACCTGAAGCCTGATCTCCACCAAAATGTTTTACTACACAAACTGAAAAATCTTCTGCATAGATATCTACAAAATAAAGTTGATGAATTGTACCATATTTGATATGCTTTAAAAATCTTGAAATCGTTGATCAAACTGTTGTCTCAAGTGGAGGATTTTTCACGTCATTGATTTTCTCGAAATTCTTTTGCACGAACATTTTATGTAGGCTACAAAAAACTACCCCACGAGATACCGGTAGCTCGCGATCGACTGTTTGGCGACCACTGTTCTAGACTTTAAAAAGCTGGAGTCAGAAAATTGGTTTTGTGAAACAGGGCGTAGTCGCAGTTTTCAAGATAATCTTCATTTTCTCATTGATATAATTGGAAACGTTTTTCCTTGACGAAATGAAAGATTCCTGAATAATTCAAAATAGCTGAAACCTTACACTATTTCTCTTCATTGTATTTTGTGTTCAATTTTCTAGTTCTTTATTTAAACGTGAACTACAACTACGCCCCGTTCCGATAAGCCAATTTTCTGACTCCAGCTGTTTAAAGTCTAGAACTTAGCTGAATCCCGAGCTCGGAACCGTTCCTAAATCTTCAATTTTCTAGTTTCTCGTAGATCAGATCTTTCTAGAACTAGTTACTGTTTTTTCACGAAGTGAAATCATAAGAAAATCATAAATCACGAAGTAAATCATAATA
The DNA here is from genome assembly GCF_014356525.2 of Nilaparvata lugens. Taxonomy (NCBI): domain Eukaryota; kingdom Metazoa; phylum Arthropoda; class Insecta; order Hemiptera; family Delphacidae; genus Nilaparvata; species Nilaparvata lugens. The sequence goes on from NC_052508.1 coordinate 6,251,215, forward strand.
AGTCTAGAACTTAGCTGAATCCCGAGCTCGAAAACAGTTCCTAAATCTTCAATTCTCTAGTTTCTCATAGATCAGATCTTTCTAAAACTAGTTACCGTGTTTTTACGACTAGCTCATGACCAACGAAGACAGATCTGTCTACTAACTTGGGCTCATGAAAACATGTACTTTCATAGTAAACAGTGAACAGTAAAGGCGTAGAATAGATGTCTTTCCTATTAAAGCTGACAGATTTGAGTGAATCCGTCTGAAAATAGGCCTACGAAGGCTTCAGGAGCACGAGGGTAATGAACGGTTTACTGTGTGGATACTGTAAACAGTAAACAAGGAGAGTCATTCTGTGTCAAGGATGGTTCAGGAGAGAGAGGAAGAACGAGTGTGAGAGAGACTGTGTGAGTGAGAGAGAGTGAGACAAATTGAGAGAGTGGGAGAGGGAGAAAAAAGAGTGTGAGAGAGACTGTGAGAGAGGGAGTCAGATTGAGAGAGTGGGAGAGGGAGAAAGAGGATAAGAGAGAGAGAAGTGAGAGTGAGATTGATTGATTGATTGATTGAGAGAGAGACTGATTGAGACAGTGGGAGAGGGAGAAATAAAGAGTGTGGAAGAGACTGTGAGAGTGAGAGAGAGAGACTGATTGAGAGAGTGGGAGAGGGAGAAAAAAGAGTGTGAGAGAGACTGTGAGAGTGAGAGAGAGGGAGACAGATTGAGAGAGTGGGAGAGGGAGAAAAAGGATAAGAGAGAGAGAAGTGAGAGTGAGAGTGAGAGTGAATTGGATTGAGAGAGAGAGTTTGATGGCGGAAGGAGGGACTGAGAAAGAGTGATAAAAGTAAGAGTGTACAGCATGAAGAAGAAGCAACAGTACTTGCTACAGCAGACTGTGGGAAACATAGATAGTAAAAGATAGTAGATACTAGGTAAGTTTTCACTAATCAGTATAGCTCACACGCAATTACGTAAGTATACGAGTAACGGAATAAATCAGCCAATAAATATAGTTATCCCAGAAGCAACACCCTTGCCTATTCTACAAGCTGAAATTAAGGCTGTGCAAAGGCTAAAAAAAAACTTTTTACTGGTGATATTTTTCAAAGTTTTTCGATTTGTATACTATCAAGCTATCAAAATAAAAAAGTTTTTTCAGGAAAACATTTTTTTTTCGATCATTACTTTTTGAGATATGAGCGCCTAAAGTTTAAATTTTTGGGACAGAACATTTCAAATTCGTTAAGAGATAAATCCATGAGACATAGAGGATACATTCTTCATAGTATTGTTGATATAGTAAGATGAAAATTTTCTGAAACTAGCAATTTTTGAGAAAGTTATTCAATTTACCAAAAATATCTCAACTAAAAGTTATTTTTGGTCTTTTTTAGTAAATTGAATAACTTTCTCAAAAATTGATATTTTCAGGAAATTTCTATTTTACTGGTTCAACAGTACCATGAAGAATCTATCCTTCAAATCTCATGGATTTATCTCTTACCAAATTTGAAATGTTCTGTCTCAAAATGTTAACTTTAGGCGCTTATATCTCAAAAAGTAATGATCGGAAAAAAAATCTTTTCCTGAGAAAACTTTTTCATTTTGATAGCTTGATAGTATAAAAATAGAAAAACTTTGAAAAATATCACCAGTAAAAAGTTTATTTTTAGCCTTTGCACAGCCTTAAAGATGTGTACTTAGTCTTTTGAAGTCAAGATTCCTCCTCATCTATACAGATGTATAAAAGAAAGAATTGGTTTATACACTTACGGGATAGGAAAATCTTGTTTGACGCATCATCACGTCTGAACTACTGTACTGATTAACTTAAAAGTTTGCATATAGATTCTTAATTAACCGAGGATGGTTATAGGCCATCGTGATACAATTGACGGAGTGCGAAAAAGAAAAGAAAAGGAGAGAGGAAGAAAAGAAGAAGAGGAAAAAAGGTGAAAGTTAAGAAAATAGTAGCTTCTGATACATTAGGTAATATAGGTATATAAAATATTGTTAAAGTGAGTTGAGTGTGAGATAAATTGGAGTATCACGACTTACTACTTTTAGATATTCTTTATATAATATATTTAATATTTGTCAATACAACCAACATAGCACTTTACAACATGACATTGTGCTATTTAGGCAATAGACCTATATATTTTATAATATTATGGTGTAAGTGTTTTTCATATTATCTATATATATAAAAGCGAAATGGCACTCACTCACTGACTGACTGACTGACTGACTGATTCACTCACTCACTCACTCACTCGCAGAACTAAAAATTTACCGGACCAAAAACGTTCAAATTTGGTAGGTATGTTCAGTTGGCCCTTTAGAGGCGCACTAAGAAATCTTTCGGCAGTATTTTAACTCTAAGGGTGGTTTTTAAGGGTTTAAAGTTCGTCTTTTAGCATGTATATTCTTCTCATTCTATTAATTATAATTGAGAAATGTCCATATCATATGTTAATATAGAACTATAATCTAGAGAGAGTACCTCTTCGAAACAGTTGTTAACTGGAAACTAAATTAATAACTTTGTCAGGTTGGCATAAAGTTGAGTTGACTTTGTTAGGTTGGCACCAAGTTCAAGATTGAAATGCATTTATCGCGGAAAAATTGATTGAGCACTGCTACTTCAATCAGAGTTATTCCTGGGAATATTATATTACTAGCCGTCAGGCTCGCTTCGCTCGCCATATCCGTTTAGTCTTGACCCCCGACTGGATCGTCCTACAAATGAAAAATGCAGGCGAGCGAAGCGAGCCTGCTGATCTTATTCCAGGACGATCCAGTCGGGGGTCCAGGGGGCGGAGCCCCCTTGCTAGACGGATATGGTCAGCGAAGCGAGCCTGACGGCTAGTAACAGCATAAATTGCAACAGCTATGTTGAAATTTCGAAAATACAGTATCATCATAATCTTTATAGAATCTTACACGCTCCGTTAGGCTAGACACAGACCAGTTTGTTAAGACAAGACTAGTCACGTTTAGTCACAATACTTCACATTGTTGCTTATGACGCAACTCACACTGATCAGTCATTGCAATTAGACATCTCTTCATAAGCAACTATGTGAAGTTTTGTGACTAAACGTGACTATTTGACCAAGTGGTGTGTGCCTAGCCTAGCCACGATATAATGGCAGAATTTGATTAACGTTCGAGTTGCTATCCTAGTCTATCATTTGAAAAAGTAGATAGCGCTATCGTTCTCTATCTCCGTTACATTGCCAGATCGTTTTTCTGCAATCTAGAAATATGAATAATCAACAAAATATTCAATTTCAATTAAGAACATTTATTATTTGAGCTTTTTGTATACTTGAGAAGTTGATATTGTGGTAATTAGTCATATTAAATAAAAAGAATAAGAAATTGTTAAAAACTACAGATTTATTGATAGTTAGAAAGACCGGTTTCGGTTGTTACACCATTGTCAATCTCTGATAAACTGTAATTTGTGCATTGAAAAATTGCAAAAAAAAAATATAAAATTTATTTTCTAGACAAATAAAATATAATTTTCTATTCAAAACAAGCATGTTCGGTTGATATTACATCAAATATACCGGTTATAAGCTATCCTCTATTATAGGAGGCAGTGGAGAGGCAGAGAATCAGTAACGCTGTTTTTAATTTCCTTGCCCCATTACCATAGGTAAGGAAAGTATTGCTTTCCGGAAAAGATTAAGGTACCCCAAATTCTAAATTTCTATAAGTTACGTTTCAAGGCCCCCTGTGCAAGTCCAAAAAGTGTTTTTACTTCCCTTGCCCTATTACCATAGGTAAGGAAAGTATTGCTTTCCGAAAAAAAATTAAGGTACCGTACCCCAATTTCTAAATTTCTATAAGTTACGTTTCAAGGCCCCCTGTGCAAGTCCAAAAAGTGTTTTTACTTTCCTTGCCCTATTACCATAGGTAAGGAAAGTATTGCTTTCCGAAAAAAAATTAAGGTACTCCAATTTCTAAATTTCTATAAGTTTCAAGGTCCCCTGAGTCCAAAAAAGTGGTTTTTGGGTATTGGTCTGTATGTGTGTGTGTGTGTGTGTGTGTGTGTGTGTGTGTGTGTGTGGTGTGTGTGTGTGTGTGTGTGTGTGTGTGTGTGTGTGTGTGTGTGTGTGGTGGTGTGTGTGTGTGTGTGTGTGTGTTGTGTGTGTGTGTGGTGTGTGTGTGTGTGGTGTGTGTGTGTGTCTGTGTGTCTGTGTGTGTGTGTGTGTGGTGTGTGTGTGTGTGTGTGTGTGTGTTGTGTGTGTGTGTGTGGTGTGTGTGGTGTGTGTGTGTGTGTGTGTGTGTGTGTGTGTGTGTTGTGTGTGTGTGTGTGTGTGTGTTGTGTGTGTGTGTGTGTGTGTGTGTGTGTGTATGACTGTATGTGCGTCTGTGTAAACGATATCTCATCTCCCAATTAACGGAATGACTTGAAATTTGGAACTTAAGGATCCGACACGAACAATTTCGATCAAATGCTATTCAAGATGACGCCTGAAATGGCGAAAATGTTGTAAAAAAGGGGTTTTCGCGATTTTATCGAAAACGGCTCCAACGATTTCGATTAAAGTTATACCTGAAATAGTCATCGATAAGCTCTATCAACTGCCACAACTCCCATATCTGTAAAAATTTCAGGAAATCCGCCGCATCTATGCAAAGTTTGATTTTAGATTCTCAATTATCAGGCTTCATATACAATTAAAACGGAAAATTTTGAGTGGAAATGATTGAGCATGGGAATCTCTACAATTAATGTTCAGTAACAGTTTCACCTAAAATTAGTAATAAGCTCGAAATTCGAGAAAATGTGATTATCCAATTGCAAACTGTTGGCAACTGTTGGTTCTATTAAATGATTCACTATGAAGAGATAGCAGACCTCGTGTGTCTTCAGCGTTATTGCCCTGTCACCAGCTGGCTCATATCTTTGAATAGTAGACTTGTGATGCGCGGGAACACTAGCGTCAGGTGATCAATTTTTATAACGGCAAGGAAAGTTGTGTGAGTGCGCCACACCAGATTTTTGGGTATTGATCTGTATGTGTGTATGTGTGTGTATGAGTGTATGTGCGTCTGTGTACACGATATTTCATCTCCTAATTAACGGAATGGATTGAAATTCAGAACTTAAGGTCCTTACAATATAAGGATCCCACACGAACAATTTCGATCCAATGCAATTCAATATGGCGGATAAAATGGCGAAAATGTTGTTAAAAACAGGGTTTTTCGCGATTTTCTCGAAAACGGCTCCAATGATTTCGATCAAATTCATACCTAGAATAGTCATTGATAAGCTCTATCAACTGCCACAAGTCATATATCTGTAAAAATTTCAGGAGCTCCGCCCCATCTATGCAAAAATTTATTTTAGATTACCAATTATCAGGCTTCAGATAAAATTTAAACAAAAAAAAATTGAGTGGAGAAGATTGAGCATGAAAATCTCTACAATTGATGATCAGTAACATTTTCACCTAAAATTAAAAAAAAAAGAGAAAATGTTATTATCTAATTGCACACTGTTGGATGGCAACTGTTGATTCTATTAAATGATTCACTATGAAGAGATAGCAGACCTCGTATGTCTCCAGCATTATTGTCCTGTCACCAGCTGGCTCAGATCTTTGTTTATAAGTAGACTTGAGATGCGCGTGAACACTAGCGTCAGGTGATCAATTCTCATAAAGGCAAGGAAAGTTGTGTGAGTGCGCCACACCAGATTTTGCTATCTTCTCCACTCCCATTATAACGCGGACATTACTATAGTTCTGTTATCATCTGGGCTATCAGCTGATAGGATGGAGAATCGCAAAGGAATTGGATAGTGATCTTGTTTGAATCGCCTCAAAATACTTTAAATGCAAATGGGAGTTAATCTTCTATACAGGAAGGATTGTTAAGCTCGGTTACTAGAGCTGTGGGATTAGTGGATCTGTTCCCATTTCCGGTTTAATTAGGGTAGAGGTGAATGACCGATCTAACCAAAGATTTTAACTAGACTAGGAAAGAGAATCTGGAACAAACTTATTGAATAAAAAGACTAAAAAATGGTCAAAAACCACAGATTTTATCAAAAGTAGAAAGACCGGTTTTGGTTGTTACAGCATTGTCAATATTTGATGAAGTTTAAAATGGAATTCGTGGTTTTTGACAAATTCTTAGTCTTTTTATTTAATACTCACGCAGTTTTCTCATCCACAAGTATCTGGTGTCACCTGTTCATCGGCTTCTCCAGACATCTGTTTAATGCATGCAATGAATAATCCACTTGTCAGCTGATTTATTATGAATAATTCTATAGTCTGATTAATCCTATCTTCATAGTAGATGATATAGTGATATCGGAGTAAAGAGGAAATTCCTTTTCCTTTCATATTATCCTTAGAATGCAAAATTTCAAAAGTTATATTTTTTGCCAAATCTCATAGAATTCTATCAACCCGTTTGGCCGTAAATTAGTTACATACATACAGACAAAAGAAAATCCGAGTTATACATAGACCTCACCAAGTTCGGTCAACTAGCAGGTAACCCGTGCTCCGCAAGGGTCGAATTAAAATCGATAACCATCCTCAGTAAATTAAGAAACAATATGCAAATTTTCAAGTTGATCAGTCAAGATGTTCAGACGTGATGATGTGTCATTCATGAATTTCCTATTCCGTACGTGTCCGAGACAATTCTTTCCTGTATTATATTATAGATAGATTTGAATATTAACACAGAGCCAATCTCGCAAAGATAACATCTTTGAATTACACAAATGTGTGTAATCTCAATTGGGTCGAGGAAATCAACGTTAACGGATAGGCTACTCACTAAAAAAAACATCTCCATAATATGATTGAACAGTGTATAGAAATCGTAATATATGATGTCGATATTTGAGATATTATCGATTCTTGTAAGTTTGACATGGAAGGTCGAAGCCAGTTGATTATCCACTTATTTCCGACAACATATATATATTTATAACTTATATGGTTTTTAAGCATCTTTTCCTCCTAGTCTCTCAACAGGAGTTCATTTTATGCTGATTCGAAAATTTTCCAATGACCTGGAAAACTTGGATTTTTCCGACTGACAGGGAATAAAATACCGACTTTCAAATCAATAGGAATATCTCTCTCTCTTGGGTTAACAGCCGTAGGGCTGGTTGGCAGCAGCTCTCCATGCTTTTCTGTCGTCCGCTTTCCGCTTCAGCTCGTAGTATGATCCACATCTCATATCCCGTAGCAATTGTTTCATATACTCCAGCCTAGGTCTTCCTCTCATATTCCTTCCCTCAACCATTCCCTCCATTATCCTTGTCAGTAGAGTGTCATGTCTGATGATGTGGCCAATCAGCTGTGCTCTTCTTTGCTTGATCCACTTCAAGAAGTTCCGGTTCTCTCCCACTCTTTCAAAAACTTGCTCATTTGTAATCATATCTCTCCAACTGATCTTCATCATTCTTCTGTAGCACCATGCCTCGAATGCAGCCAATCTTCTTTCCTCTCTCACCCCCATTGTCCACGCCTCACTTCCATATGTTGCAGTACTCCATACATACGTTTTCAACATGTTTTTTTCTTACGTCGAGACTTATGTTTTTTGAGGTGAATAGATTTTTCTTCTTATTGAAGGCAATCTTAGCCTGGGCAATTCTGCTGGCAATGTCCTTGCAGCTTCTTCCATCACTTGTGATATAGGAATATAACGTCTCAAAAGTCGTTTCCAGATCAATAGAAAATAGAACATCAGATAATTTTTGCAACTTATTTTGAAAATTGGTGAGATATGAAGGTCTTAAGATTTGAAGAATCCTAAGGAATTGTTGAAGTGCAGGAAGTGTCACCTGGTCATATGGGACATATATATAAATATATATTTATCTCATATTGATCAGGATTTTAGAGTTATAAATTCAAATTCATTGAGCAGTCATCTGTCATTGATAGAAAGATTGTTTATTTGTTATTGCGTGATATTTACTGTAGCTTCTCTCTGTTTTTAATAACAAACGTGTGCTTGTGCGATAGCTGATAGAAAAATATGATCATGTATTTGAGGTGACTTTCATGTTCGACATTTACTGATAGTTTATTAATACCCCAAAATTATATTTTTGGGGCAGAGCTCGTTTTGATAGGACTGACAGTAAAAGTCCAGCTGTTCTGGTGAAAAGGATAGATATTGATCTTGTTTTATAATACAGTTTTCCTGTCGCAGTTCGGGCAGTTTAAGAGAATTGTATTATTAAATAAGACAGGATCTGAGCCCGATCCACAAGTTAAGTTATAACGTGGACCTCACCATAGGACATTAATAACTATGGTTTGGATACCTACGGATTCTCCCCTTTTTAAGCACCAGTTTTTTTCATATATTTGATTGTTGTTATCTCATTTGCATTTGTATGAATTTTGTATACTTGTATTGTTATATTGTAAGGATGGATAAATTTTGTTTGTGTGATTAAAAATGTTATATCCATGTACAGTGCTTAACACTATAGTGAGGTCCACGTTATAATGGCAATGGAGAAAGATAGGAGAACAACGTTGCCGATCCTCTGTCTTGTCAATGCCTTCTATAGATGGTAGCTGTTACAGGTTTATTGATGTAATATTAACTGTTCATTCTCGTTTAAAATGAATGATTATATTTTATTAAGCAAGAAATTATATTTTTCAATAGTTTTATAATTGAGATGAGAAATTTTCTCTGTCTTGTCAATGCCTTCTATAGACGGTAGCTGATGCAGGTTTATTAATGTAATATTAACGGTTCATTCTCGTTTAAAATGATTAATTATATTTTATTAAGCAAGGAATTATATTCTCCAATAGTTTCATAATCGAGATGAATATTTTGTTGATTTATTATCAATAAATGTAATACGTGAATTTATATACAGTATATTAAACTAGTATTAGCTGTTCATTCTCGTTCAAAATGATCAATTATATTTTACCAAGCAAGAAATTATATTTTTCAATAATTCCACAACAAAGATAGAATATTTTGTTAATTAATTATCAATTCAATATTGTCAAAAGAGGATCTGCAAAGAGCAAAGCGGGAATGAGATAGCGCTATCTGCTTTGTTGAATGATAGACAAAGATAGCAATACCATTGCTAATCAAACACTGCCATTATAACGTGAACCTCACTATACATAGAATGTATATGAAGGACCCTTCTCAACAACAATACTACTCGAATTAAATTTATTCAAACTCTGAAATTTATGCAAGTTTATCATCATAGTGCTCAACACGCAATATACTCTTGTACCTGATCACGATTTGTCCTAGACTATTATGATAAAAAACAACTTGTTTATAGGAGATTTTCGATAACCTAATTACCTCTCCATGTAATCTCATCTACACGTTCACTATAATAGTTGAACAGAAAGCATGAACAAACTAATTTCATGCCGTAGTAGAATTCACCTTCATCTGTCATCACAAGTTATAATGGAAACCATTGATCTAGCTCAGCAGGAATCCTGTCAGTTTGAACTTAATCTCACCAAACTGGATTCACTTACAAGTTCACTGATATCAATGGCGAATCTGTGAACCTGTTATCCATAACAAACTGATTCGAATACCAATAAATATCGAGTTAAATACATGCTATCAAACACAAATCTGTTTAGAATATTGTGATTATTCCAAACGTTTATCGTGACTATGCCCTCAGGGTGATTGAATAAATTTACAATTATTAGCCTTTTGAGGAGTCTGCATTTAATTCAATAAACCTGGAGTTCCTTAGTAAATGCATATGATATCATTCCTCTATGGTAAATATATGTTATCAGAATACTTTGTAACATTCTAAGTAGAAAGAACTTTGTTATCAATTCGGATCTTAATCTTTCTAAATTTAAAATTAATTGTTTCAAGTGTTTGTGTTTTTTTTTCAATGTGGAAATTAATGAAGATTTGGAAAGTCGCACATAACCTTTATTTGGAAAGTTTATTTTATGAAATTTGGATGAAAAGAAGTTTTGGACTGTAGTCTGTCTCTTTGTCCTTAAGTTGATTGTAAATGATGAATAAATAAATAATATTCTTCTAGGCTATGAAGAGCGTCAAATGTCAGGTGTATAGTAGTGTTGCAATGTTTCTCTTCAAGTCGCAGATAGTGAATTATTGAATTTCAATAAAATTAATGAAACGTGTATTACAATGGCATAAGAAACTACACGTTCTTTAGCTAACAGTTTTATTAACTCAAGTAGACTTTAATCTTTTTTAAAAGCCTTTCACTGGCTTTATTAGCAACTAAAATAAATAATTAATGATTAGTGCACTCATTTCTCAATTATTATACTGTAGACTATCGATTAAGGTGATTACAGTACTTCTTAATCGAATGTTCCACCTGTTAGAGGTTATTATAATATGCTTGTTAATTAATTGTTAATAGAAGTCTACCTTAAATAACATAACAAGTTTAGGCCTATCAAAGTTTAGAAGTAAACTTCCAATACAATAAATATCATATATTATTCAACTATTCCATCATCACAGGATTATAAAAGATTCTGAAGTTATGATATCATTTTCCGAGTGAATGATACCCTCCTTCACTCTAGAAGAGAGATGCTACAATTTCAAAGTTTGTTGATTGATATTGGGCCTTTATATTACAAAAGAGAGACTAACAACTAAACACATTGAATCACTTCATAAGGTATTTGATTATTATTCTTCATAATCCTATACTATTAAACGAGCAACTTCTGTTTATATGTCTATATTCTTGTATTTCACGGATCTCGAAAACGGCTCAAACGATTCTCACGAAATTCGGAACATAGTACGAGTAGGTTTATAAAGATTCGATTGCACTAGGTCTCATCCATGGGAAAACTCGCTGAAGGACATTAAAAAGATAATAATTATTATTCATCTCTGGGAAAACAGCTGATAATATGATAATAATTCGTCGTCTGTTGGTGATAGAAGTGAGTGGGCGAGTTCATGTGTGTGGGACAGTGTCAAAATTATGACTCAGCTGTTGAATCATTCAATCAGGTACTTAGTGCCGGTTGCCAAAAAGCCGGGTTATTTTCAATCCTGATTAATTCCAGTAGATCCATCTTTTTGAAATGGCCTTCTCTGATTTGGTTACCGTGAAGTTGATCAGGATTAAAATTCGACGGCTTTTGTGAAACTGGGACTTTGTGAGATAAATTTTTGCATTCCTCTGGGAATTAATCTCAATTTACTGTGATTAGATGACTCAATTTACAGTGAATAACATTTCTGTATGAATGTTATTATAATTTCTTCTTTCGTGATAATTTTTTTATGCTTTTGTACTCCAGAGCGAAGCTCGGTCCCCGATATTATTACAAAAGAGAAACATGGATTTCAACAGAACCTTCTTTATACTACCGAACCCGAGCCTAGAAAAAAATGGCCGCCGTAGACTATGTGGTGGTCTTATAGAAATTTCTACTGAGAGAAAATCAGCTCTTAGAGAGAGTCTCAGTTTGTCGAAATCTCAGTTCGTCTAGTTCCCGTTTAATATCAATGCCGGCCACCACATACGGCGGCCATTTTTTTGTAGGTGCAGGTCCGGTATATGGGAAGTCCTGATTTCAACTAAGCACATTGAATCACTTCATAAGGTATTTGATTATTCTTCTTCATACTGTATTAATATGCTATGTAAGAGATTATCTCTTACTCGGAATATGAAGGAGGTCGTTGGAATAATGAAACGACCAAGAATGAGAAAGGAGTTTATTGATTATTCATCGCAGTACAAGAAATATTGGAGAGAAGAATTATTCTTGAGTAGAAGAAAATCTCTGTGGATATTATATTGTATGGTATCCTGAGAAAACATCTAGCATTATCATCCAATGGAGAATTCAGAGAAACTAAAAGGTGTCATATATTTAACCAATCAACGATGAAGCTCTGCGTATGTAGTATGCAAGTAAATACAAAATAAGATATCTTCTATCAAAATATTGAGCAGTATTTTTGTTCCAGAACTACCATTTTTAAATTGAAACATAATACAAGTCTTGAAGGTCTACGAAAATGTAAATTGTTCATGGTTCAACAGATGTTTGTGCATCATTGGATTAACTGACTTGAAATTTCCACAATAATTAATATGTTAGAATGAAGTGAATCTAGGAGAAATAACATGAATAACAAAGAGAAATAACAAATCTAGAGACAACATGATAAAAATCTCTTGAAGTAGTTTCTAATAATTATCTCGACTAAAAGTGGGTGTTTCTTTCTCCCAATATGGATTTCTCAAACAATCAGTGTCAAGAGACAAAAGCATTTGAGAACTAAATTAACTATTAAAGTCTAAATTAACAGTTTGAATACATTGAAGTTTGTGACAAAGAATAAATTATTTTTCGTAAAGATAAAAATTGTAGAGAATGTGACACAGAATCAACAGCTCCAATGGCTTAGTGTTTTTGTGTTTTGTTTTGGTTTTGTATATGTTTGGACTTTTTAACATCAAAATGAACTTAATTCCGAAGTGAAAAGTGTAAATTTAAAGTATTGTGCTTACTATAACCTTAGTGTCCGGTTTCCCATTAGGGAACTTTGGACTATAATACGGCGAGGTGGAACTACCCTTGGGTCTCCCCACCATTAAAAGCCATACGCTAATAATAATAATAACAGCTCCAATCGCTCTATATAAAAAAAAGACTGATAGAAAAGCAAGTAACACTAAATAAAGAATTCTAACCGTTTGGTGTGAAAAGGCAAATACAAAAGCATGTAACACTAAATTCACAGTTTGATCAATGAGAAGAGGCCAGTAAGCCAACCAGTACAATGTGACAGTATTTTTACAGTTTTCCAGTCCTAAGGGCCAAACCACATAGGCGTTTTGAGGCGTTGTTTTTTCAAGCGACAACCCAATCAGCCAATCGGAGAGCTTCTAGCCCTGCAGATTCTGAAAACGCCGCACGAAAACTCTTGAAAAGACGCTTAATATGGTCTGGCCCTTAGTGTCTAAGCCCCGTACACACACATCGATTTTTGTTCTCGGATATTTCACCGTCCTTATGAATTACTATTAGAGTAAACCGAACTTGATAAACATCATCTGTTTAATAGAATTTATAAGGACGGCAAAATATCCGAGAACAAAAATCGATGTGTGTGTAGCTAGCTTAACAGTATTATTTAGAAGTTTATATTCCTTGACATATTGATTTTCTCAATTAAATTTAGACAGTTTCTCAGTCATTACTTAATCTAAGCTTCATTAATTAACGAAATCTCAACTAATGTAATAAGAAGGCACAACCGCAGCGGGCTTTATGACGGGAACCGCGGCGTAGGTTAGTTGTGAAGCGGCCGGTAAGACAGCATGGGACACATATGCGGCGGGCGCGGCGGGTACGGCCGCACTGTAGACTAGTGGCGCGGTGTGGAGGGGAGCACTGTGCACCACTGAGGACTGCGATTGTGACGAGTAGGAGGATGACGAACTCAGCACCGGCGTGTGAACCAGGTAGCCTGGGGCTGCGGTGAGCGGTGCGGCCAGCGTGAACGCCATCAGAAAAACCTGCGGCGAAAATTAGAAGTCAAATAAAGTTAGATTGACAAGAGATTATCAGGGATTGACAATGTGTAATAACCGAAACCGGTCTCTCTGATTATCAATAAATCAGTGATTTTTTGACAATTTCTCAGTATTCAATATGAATAATTACCACAATATCAACTTCTCAACTACACAAAAAGTTGCAGATTGTAGTAAGAGGCGACTTGAAACATAAATATAGGGGCTCTCATATCCTCTCAAATTCATTCTTCCTTATATTCTTTCACTAGCCGTCAGGCTCGCTACGCTCGCCATATCCGTCTAGACAGGGGGCTCCGCCCCCTGGACCCCCGACTGGATCGTCCGAGAATGAGATATGCGAGCTCGCTTCGCTCGCCTGCATTTTTCATTTGAGCATGCTTCATTCCATCAGAAAGTCAAAGTACTTCCTCGCTCGATTCAATCACCGATTAATTTCAATTATTTAGTGCAGGGTGGAAAACTTCGTTAGGATATTATGAGAATTATTGTACTCCAGTCTAGCTTTTAAAATTAGAGATAGGAATGACGTATTTTCATCAGGCGTATTTTTGGCGAACAATATTCTTCCACCTCAGCTTAACCTGTGTAATGATTTTTTTCAAATATATTTCCATCAATTATTGAAAAAGGTGAGAAAACGCAGAAAAGCAGAGAAAATGTTGGAAAAACGCTGATTTTGGGCGTACTTTTGATTAAACATTAAAGTCAACCTCATCTCAAAATTTTTAGACCCTAGCTGAACTTCTGTACGAAATTTGAACATTTCCAGTCTATTACTTGTTGAAAGAACTGAGAAAACGCAAAAACCGATCACTTTTGGGCGTATCTTTGACGTTATTTCAAATTCCTTCTAACACTATTATCACACCCCAGCTGAGCTTCTGCAGTAAATTTGAACGTTTGCTGTCCATTTGTTCTCGATGGAACTGAGAAAGCGCAAAAAACGCTGGCAAAACGCTAATTTTGGGGGTATCTTTGACGTTATTACAAATTCCTTCTAACACAACATTATTACACCCTAGCTGAGCTTTTGTAGTAAATTTGAACATTTTCTGTTCATTATTTGATCTCGAAAAAGCTGAGAAAGCGCAAAAAACCGCTGGAAAAACGCAGATTTTGGGCGTATTGTTGGATTTTTTCCAAATCCGTTCTTAGTGCGCCTCTAATGGGCCAACTGAACATACCTATCAAATTTGAACGTTTTTGGTCCTGTAGATTTTTAGTTCTGCGAGTGAGTGAGTGAGTGAGTCAGTGAGTGAGTGCCATTTCGCTTTTATATATATAGATTCCTCACAATTCTTCGTCATATTTATTCACAATCATAAATGTTTCAAAATGAGAGAAATATCTCCATTAGAAAGATATTAATTTCCACATTTTTTCCTGAGATGTATTGTCGCTATCTGCATAAGTTATAATATACTGTATATATATTTTTTCGCATATAACCATCAACATCTGGTATTGTAAAGATAATACAAATTCTACCTTTTATAAGAATGATGTACTCGTATAATCATTGTTCTAAAAATTTTAGGGTCGGTTTTCGATCTAGCGGGATTTAGCGATCTAGCTCGGGATTTAGCGGGATAAAGTCCTAGGCTTTTAACAGCTGGAGTCAGAAAATTGGCTTTCCGAAACGGGGCGTGGTCGTAGTCCACGTTTAAATTGGATTTCGAAAAACTAGAAAATTTAACACAAAATAAAATAAAGAGAAAATAGTGTAAGGCTCAACTCACACTTACGCGACTCAGGTTTCGAAGAGACTCGACTCTAGTCGAGAGCATGTGTTTCCAAATGGTGACACTCAGACCAGTCGATTCTAGTCTCCGCGACGTCACCATTTTAAAACACATGCCCACCACTAGAGTTGAGTCTCGTCTCGACTTGAGTCGTGTAAGTGTATGTTGAGTCTAAAGTTTCACCTATTTTGAATAATTCGGGAATGTTTCATTTCGTTAAGGAAAAACGTTTCCAATATTATAGAAATGAGAAGATAAAGATTTTCATGAATACTGCGACTACGCCCCGTTTTGGAAAGCCAATTTTCCGACTCCAGCTGTTTAAAGTCTAGAACTTAGCTAAATCCCGAGCTCGGAAACCGGTCCTTGTTATCTGAAGCCCATAGTCACCATAGTTCTTTCCCGTGAAGCTGTGTGACGCTAGTAGTCTCTCATATTGTGCCGTTCACACACTCACCCCAACAAAACAGTAAAATCGACAATAATCGGATTGAGTTAACAGTAAAAATGTCGACATAAACGCCTTATGGATATCTACTCATACTATTTTTTCTCTATTGTTCAATCTAATCTATATATATATAAAAGCAAAATGACCTTCACTCACTGATTGACTGACTGACTCACTCTCTCACTCACTCGCAGAACTAAAAATCTACCGGACCAAAAACGTTCAAATATGATAGTTATGTTCAGTTGGCCCTTTAGAGGCGCACTAAGAAATCTTTTGGCAATATTCCAATTCTAAGGGTGGTTTTTAAGGGTTTAAAGTTCGTCTTTTAGCATGTATATTCTTCTTTTTCTCTTAACTATAATTGAAAAAAGGCCATACCATATGTTAATATAGAACTATAATCTAGAGAGAGTACCTTTTCGAAACAGTTGTTAACTGGTAACTAAATTAATAATTTTGTCAGGTTGGCATTAAGTTGAGCTGACTTTGTTAGGTTGGCACCAAGTTGAAGATTGAAATGCATTTATCGAGGAAAAATAGATTGGGGACTGCTACTTCACTCCACAATTCCTGGGAATTTATTTACTAGTCTTCAGGC